>NC_060138.1:575188785-575363154 GCF_021461385.2 Schistocerca piceifrons | reverse complement strand
GAGAGGAATGAACTGTCTAATTAACACAGGATATGGGTTGTAAGTACATCGAAGAAAGACGAAAAGTAATAAGAAGTAGCAGAAATGAGGACAGCGAGAAACTTAACATCAAGATTTATTGTCACGAAGTAAATGAAGTTAAGAAATTCTGTTACCCAGGCAGCTAAATCACCAATGACGGACAGAGCAAGTAGGACATCAAAAGCGGACTAGCACTGCCAAATGGCATTCCTGGCCAAGAGAAGTCTACTAGTATAAAACATAGGTCTTCATTACGGGAAGAAATTTCTGAGAATGTACGTCTGGAGCGTAGCATTGTATGGTAGCGAAACATGGGACTGTCGGAAAACCGGAACAGAAGAGAAACAAAGCATTTGAGATGTGAGGCTACAGACGAATGCTAAAAAATTAGGTGGACTGATGAGGTAAGGAATCATGAGGTTCCGCGCAAAATCGTAGGACAAAGGATTATTGGGAAAACAAGAAGCGACAGAATGACAGGACATGTGTTAAGACACCAGGGAATGACATCCATGGTACCAGAGGGAGCTGTAAAGGGCAAAAACTGTAGAGGAAGACAGAGATTGGAATACATCCAGCAAATAACTGAGGACGTAGGTTGCAAGTCCTACTATGGGATGAAGAGGTTGGCACAGAAGAGGAATTCCTGGCGCGCCGCATCAAACAAGTCAGAAGACTGATGATTAAAAAAAAAAAAAAAAAAGGCACTGAGGTGAGAAAAGTCTTAGAACAGCGATACGTACAAATACATATGGAGGTAATATTGCGTACACAAGGTATAAGGTATAAAAGGGCAGTGAATTGGCGAAATTGTCATTTCTAGGTTGGGTTGGGTTGGATGGATCAGTTAGTGGTACCGAAAGTACCCTCCGCCACACACCGTTAGGTGGCTTGTGGAGTATGATGTAGATGTAGATGTAGACATGTGGTTCATGTGAAAAACTTTCCGACGTGATTACGCCCGCACGACGGGAATTAACAGACTCTGAACACGGAATGGTAGCTGGAGCTAGGCGCGTGGGACATTCCATTTCGGAAATTGTTAGGGAATTCATTATTCTGAGATCCACAGTGTGCCGAGAATACCAAATTTCAGCCATTACCTCTCACCATGGTAAGCCCATTGAGCGATGGCCTTCGCTTAATCACCAAGCGTGAGACATCCCATTTCGGGAAATCATAAGGGAATTTAGTGTTCTGAGATCCACAGTGGAGAGCCGAGAATACCAAATTACCTCTCATCACGGACAATGCAGGAGCCAACGGCCTTCACTTTAGAGAGCTCCGGCGTTGCGTAGAGTTGTCAGTGCTAACAGACAAGCAACACAGTGGCAGACGTCCGACTTGAGTGCCTTTGCTAACAACACGACATCGCCTGCAGCGCCCTCTCCTATGCTTGTGACCATACCGAATGGACCCTAGGAGAGTGGACAAAAAAAATGGTTCAAATGGCTCTGAGAACTATGCGACTTAACTTCTGAGGTCATCAGTCGCCTAGAACTTAGAACTAATTAACCCTATCTAACCTAAGGACATCACACACATCCATGCCCGAGGCAGGATTCGAACCTGCGACCGTAGAGGTCGCTCGGTTCCAGACTGTAGCGCCCAGAACCGCACGGCCACTCCGGCCGGCAGAGTGGACAATCTTTGCCTAGTCAGATGAGTCCCGATTTCAGTGGGTAAGAAACCCCACGAAGCCCTGTGCCAAAGTTGTCAACAAGGCACTGTGCAGGCCTGGTGGGGGCATCATTATGGAGTGGGCTGTGTTTACATAGAATTGACTGTGTTCTCTAGTCCAAATGAACCGATCATTGACTGGAAATGGTTATGTTCGACTACTTGAAGACCATTCGCAGCCATTCATTGTCTTAATCTTCCCAAACAAATATGGAATTTTTATGGATGACAATGCGCCACGTCACGGGGCGGCAAATTGTTCGCAATTGGTTTGAAAAACAATTCTGGAGAATTCGAGTGAATGATTTGGTCACGCAGATCACCCGACATGAGTGCCATCGCACATTTATGGGACATAAACTAGAGGTCTGATGGTGCACAAATTCCTGCAGAAGTTTCGCAATTATGGACGGCTACAGTGGCAGCATTGCTCAATATTTCTGCAGAAGATTTCTAACGACTTGTTGAGTGCATGTCGCGTCGAGTTGCTGCACTATGCCGCCTGACGCGATATGAGCGGGGGGGGGGGGGGGGGAGGTATCCCGTGACTTCTGTCACCACACTGTATGGTCGTTACGTTACAGCACGTTGGAATAGCGGAAGACGTGTTCTGTTTGGGTATGGTGTCGACTCTCACAGGACGATAAAGAGCCAAGTGAAAGGAGTTATCTTTCCAACATGTAATCCTTTATCAGGCAGAGGGTATTCCATTCCTGGAACGTGTCGTCACAGCGGACGGGACATGAATGCATCTTATTGATGTCTGACACGAAGAAAGCATCAGTGTTATTTAGATACCCCCTGTCCTTCGTTCCCCGTCTTCATAAGTACGTCGTAACAATTATGCACACGAAGAAAGTTATGCTCAATCTTCTGCGACATGCAGGGTATGCCGCTGGTTGATTCCTGAGGTACAAGGAAACCATGAACGCGATTCATAAAAAAACGGCTGGGATTGATTTCAAAGGATTAGTTGTGCACATGTCCTCCACTATGTATGATCTGGTGCGGCGTTAACGTTGGACTGTATTGAAGCACTCTCTGTACAGCCCGGACTTCTCATCAATCTGTCTTCTCTTTAGACCGCCAGAGAAGCACCTGGTCGGTTGTGATACTGTAAACATTGAGTACATGACGTCACGAGAGTGGTAGATACAGGTAGCCTTTAATTGGAATAATAAATATTTTTGTTCTTATCGATTATGTGAAAATTTATCCTTTTTTATGTATTGTGATTTCATGTGCAAATTTTTATGAAAATGTTGTAGACTTACGGGGTAGTGGGAGGCATCAAAATTACCGACACAGAAGAAAACAAAATACGTTGTGCCCATACACCGTGGATGTAATGTACGCTTTCAGTATATAAGCTGGCCGCCAGATAAAGCACAGAGGCCAGTATGTACAATCTTACTATAGTTAAACGTGCTAATAACGCTGTTTCTCTTGTTTTGTAGTTAGGTCTCTAGTTATTAATGGTTTTTAGATCTCAGTTGAGGTTCTTATCGGGAGTCGACTAGATTCGTGAGTCATCTACGTAAGGTCACCTAAACAACTACAGGAAGTAAGCTTATTGAGTTTACTTGAGTACAATCTCCTCTGTTTGTTCTAACTTAGAGCGTTTTTATTTTCTTATTTTTATTTTCGGAAAATCGTGATCTGCTGTTACCATCGCAGCATGACATAAGTCAGATATGGGACTCATCGGTCGAGAAAAAATTTTTTTGACTCAAACTGGTAGTACCGTATCCAGTGAGATAGGTTACTCTTTCTATTTCGTGTGTTTGATGGATTACAGGTAGTTCAAAGTGAGTGCTGACAAAGACTCAATTACGTGAGTTTGATGATGAAACGGAGGCCATTATCGATTTTTAGCGTGTAGTTTGATCGTTGCGTGACCTGATTAGTAATAAACTTACTGTATAAACAGTTAATAGATACCTTTTCCTGATGGTACTGAGGAAAAACTAGGAACAGCATTATTTCCATCTTACAGAAAATCCGGCTTTGGGCATCCACAAATTTCTCGAACAAAGTTATTGGGTTGAGCATTGTTAAATAGACGCCAATGCCTGAAGTGAATGAGCTTTGCTAATGACATTTGTAACTGATAGGGATAAAGTTCTGAAAGTATTCGTATTGAGTGTAGCCATGTATGGAAGTGAAACATGGACGACAAATAGTTTGGACAAGAAGAGAATAGAAGCTTTCGAAATGTGGTGCTACAGAAGAATGCTGAAGATTAGATGGGTAGATCACATAACTAATGAGGAAGTATTGAATAGGATTGGGGAGAAGAGAAGTTTGTGGCACAACTTGACCAGAAGAAGGGATCGGTTGGTAGGACATGTTCTGAGGCATCAAGGGATCACCAATTTAGTATTGGAGGGCAGCGTGGAGGGTAAAAATCGTAGAGGGAGACCAAGAGACGAATACACTAAGCAGATTCAGAAGGATGTAGGTTGCAGTAGGTACTGGGAGATGAAGGAGCTTGCACAGGATAGAGTAGCGTGGAGAGCTGCATCAAACCAGTCTCAGGACTGAAGACCACAACAACAACAACAGGGATAAAGTGGCGGTGACAATATTTTTATCTTTCGGAAATGCAGAGTTTAGTATCACTGGAGAACACAATGTAGCTCTGATACAGCTAGTGTACACTTGTATCTAAAAGAAACTTGAATCTGCGTTCGAAATTAACATAAGAATTCGACCTCTTCATTTTTATCCCAAAATTAGACTTCTTTACGTTCAGAACGAATAACAGAAAAAAATGTGTTCCTCTTTCCCTGAAAATAACGAATGTAAAAATGACCAAACAACCGTAGAAGTCAAATAGGAAAAGTGTGAAATTATACATAGACATAGTAGTAATTACGAACTTATGTTTAAATCTGAAATGAAGAAAAACTAATCTAAAGTAGGCAGTCAGATTTAAGTTAATGAACCAAATTCGACAAAAAAGAAAAATCTTTTTTTTGAGACTAATAAAAGAACATGCCAGCTAATAAACAGATATTTGTGCCAATTATTACTGATGGAACGAGGGAGAGAGAGGAGGGGGGGGGGGACACATCACGGGCGTATTGCTACGTTTTGGTGACAGCCAAAACCTATTTCGTAGACGTTCATTCATTAATATTAGGAACTATGGGGGGGGGGGGGGGGTTGGGTTGTTTGGGAAGGAGACCAGACAGCGAGGTCATCGGTCTCATCTGATTAGGGAAGGACTGGGAAGGAAGTCGGCCGTGCCCTTTCAAAGGAACCATCCCGGCACTTGCCTGGAGCGATTTAGGGAAATCACGGAAAACCTAAATGAGGATGGCCCGACGCGGGATTGAACCGTCGTTCTCCCGAATGCGAGTCCAGTGTTTAACCACTGCGCCACCTCGCTCGGTTATTGAACTATGGTGCTGTACGTACAAATTCTTATATTAGCTCACCGTAAATACGACCAACAGGGCTTTAACGGTGAGCAGCAAGTAAACTTTGTGTTCGTAGGAATCTTTTTCTTCCCAGAGCTGTTTTACACTTAAACGTATAAAAAGGATATAAATGAGAATAATACCAACTTTACTCGTGACGCTTCGTATAATTCAAACACTGCAAAGATAGTACATTCTTAAGCTTCAATCTGGTTATTTTCCAGAGGAAAAATAAGCAATCGTCAGTTAAAGAATTTGTTAGTAGCGTGTTTAGACGTATCATCAACCACAGTTTGGCTGCTTATAATTGAGGAAATTTTATGTACTGCTCCCGAGGGTAGGCACAGAAACGTCAGGGCATACTTTGGGGCGGCACACAGTTTCCACTTCACAACAGACGCTGACGTGCAGATGGCTGTGGTTAAGTGCCCGTAAAACCTGAACACAGCTTTCTTTCATGCCGGTTTCAACGGGTTTGTTTGCCGAACAAATGCTTGGACAACCCTGTGACTACATGGATTAGCACTGCCTTAGTAACTTCGAGTACGTCTTTGATTTCCTGGAGGAACCTTTTCTTGCAGACGATGTATTACCTCACTCTTTTAACCAATCTCCTACTTTCAGAAATTTCCAGGAAGATAATTCCTTTCCTTAAACAACAAAATTGTCACAGAATTGTTCGACGATCTATTTAACGACCCGTGTAGTAGCGTATCGTTTAAGACTTGTGTGAGAAATTATTTAATAATCTTTACATTCCAAGAGCAACTCAACAGACTAATCGTGACACTCACTGTGCATTTTGACGTGGAAGGCATCAGTTCCTCTCTAAACGTTACTGTCATCGAAATAATTTAACGCTGATAATAACATTATAAATATTTAAGTGACTAGTTCCTATGCTACGTTAATACCAAAGTGCAACAGCTGTTTAGATCATGTCCTGCAATATAACAGGCAACACTATTGGACAGAAGCGATGTTTTGCGGACAGGCTCCTGTGATGCTCCACATGGGAAATTTGGAAATTTGTGGTAAGGTCTTACGGGACCAAACTGCTCAGGTCATCGGTCCCTAAACCTACACACTACTTAATCGAACTTTAACTGATTTACGCTATGGACAACACACACACACACCAATTTCCGAGGGACGGCTCGAACCTCCGACGTGGGGAGCCGCACAGACCGTGACAAAACGCACTAGACCGCGCGGCTACCCCGTGCGACCCACATGGGCCAGTGCCCTTTTTCGCTGCTCACGGCCGCTTCTGCTTTCGACAAGCAGTATTGCCATGAGTGTTGTAACGGCACTAATTCAAAAGACATCAATTAATAAATTTAACAAACAATTCTATAATGTAATCGATGTGTAAGTACAGGGACCGTACATAATCCCTAGACGTTCTGAGCACTGACAGTAAGATAGTCGTTCAGAGAAACGAGATATTGTTTCAGCGGATAATGTACTTGTACATTTACGTCACCTGACTCGAATGAAGTTTATTCACTTCTTATGCAGGTTTAACAGTGTGCGCGATCAGAATCACAGGCTCACACACCTACGGACAGACTCTTTCAGTAACAGTTACGGAATCCCTCATAGCCTGCCGTAGCTCTCACTGAACTACTGCCCACGGCGAGGTGGCGCAGTGCTGAAACACTGCATTCGTACTCTTGCAGACGGCTGTTAAAGTCCTCGCCCAGCCATCCACATCCAGGCACCTACGTTTTCCGTGACGATCACTTAGGTTGAATGCTGGGAGAGTTCCTCTCAAATGGCTCTGGCGATTTCAGTCCCCTTCCTCCGCCCTAGGTCGTCGACGGGACGTTGATCCAAAATTTCCTTCCCTCTATCAACGTCTGCACACGTGCATAAGGCAATTGCAGATGTGTCGGCTTTCATTCTGGGAGCAGAGTCCCATGCTACTTCCACCTGTCGATGTGGCTGATCTATGGTTGTTTCAAGTTATGTAACTCAGACATGCGTGGCACCATATATCATGTATTGTCCAGACCTGTTACAGAGAACTTCGACAGGGTGTAACGGCGCTCTCGAGAACTCGTACTCGGAAACGTCATCCAGTGATACTCAGACCGTCAAAAGTATAGGTGCAAGCGCCTGCCAGTAGGCCATGCATTACGCAACAAACGTACACTACTGGCCATTACAATTGCTACACCACGAATATGGCGTGCTACAGACGAGAAATTTAACCGACAGGAAGAAGATGCTGTGATATGCAAATGATTAGCTTCTCAGAGCATTCACACAACGTTGGCGCCGGTGGCGACACCTACAACGTGCTGACATGATGAAAGTTTCCAACCAATTTCTCATACACAAACAGCAGTTGACCGGCGTTGCCTGGTGAATCGTTGTGGCATGCCTCGTGTAAGGAGGAGAAATGCGTACCATCACGTTTCCAACTTTGATAAAGGTCGAATTGTAGCCTATCGCGATTTCGGTATATCGTATCGCGACAAAGCTGCTCGCGTTGGTCGAGATCCAATGACTTTTAGCAGAATATGGAATCGGTGGGTTCAGGAGGGTAATACGGAACGCCGTGCTGGATCCCAACGGCCTCGTATCACTAGCAGTCGAGATGACAGGCATCTCATGAGCATGGCTGTAACGGATCGTGCAGCCACGCCTCGATCCCTGAGTCAACAAATGGGGACGTTTGCAACACAACAACCATCTGCACGAACTGTTCGACATCGTTTGCAACAGCATGGACTATCAGCTCAGAGACCATGGCTGCGGTTACCCTTGACGCTGCATCACAGACAGGAGCGCTTGCGATGGTGTACTCAACGACGAACCGGTGTGCACGAATGGCAAAACGTCTTTTTTTCGGATGAACCCAGGTTCTGTTTACAGCATCATGATGGTCGCATTCGTGTTTGGCGACATCGCGGTGAACGCACATTGGAAGCGTGTTTTTGTCATCGCCGACCTGCCGTATCACCCGGCGTGATGGTATGGGGAGCCACTGGTTACACGTCTCGGTCACCTCTTGTTCGCATTGACGGCACTTTGAACAGTGGACGTTACATTTCAGATGTGTTACGACCCGTGCCTCTATCCTTCATACGATCCCTGCGAAACTCTACACTGCAGCAGGATACTGCATGGCCGCATGTTGCAGGTCCTGTACGGGCCTTTCTGGATACAGAAATTGTTTGACTGGTGCCCTGGCCAGCACATTCTACAGATCTCTCACCAATTGAAAACGTCTGGTCCATGGTGGCCGAGTAACTGGCTCGTCACAGTACTCCAGTCACTACTCTTGATGAACTGTGGTATCGTCTTGAGGCTGCATGGGCAGCTGTACCTGTACACGCCATCCAAGCTCTGTTTGACTCAATGCTCAGGCGTATGAAGGCTGTTATTACGGCCAGAGGTGGTTTTTCTGGCTACTGGTTTCTCAGGATCTATGCACCCAAATTACGTGAAAATGTAATCACATATCAGTTCTTGTATAATATATTTGTCCAATGAATAACCGTTATCATCTACATTTCTTCTTGGTGTAGCAATTTTAATGGCCATCAGTGTACATGATGATGCTCTGTTGCGTTGGTGGATGACGGTTTCAAACACAAGTTTCAATCTGCAGTTTATTTTTTTCCTTTATACGTAAAGCAGTGGAGGTTTTAGAGGGTTCCAGGACAATAGTGAATTGCGAATGAAAATCCGTTTCCGAAACTGGCATCCACCGAGGCAACAGAACATCGCTTTCATGAGAGACAAGGCCTTTCTAGGCAGCAGCTAGCTCCAGCTTCTCCACTGAAGATCGTGGTAGCCGTCACGATCACCGAATAACAAACAACACTGCGATACAGTCTGCCCTCGGTCCGTCTGCACACAAAGTTACGTTTGCTGCCGAAGGGGTGTCCCAGTGGAGGGCGCCAGCGCCTGTAACTTCGGCACTCTGTAGTGTCGTTAGGCGAAGTTAGCAGACCCGAGTTTCTGTCCTCGATTTTTTCCTCAAGGGTACCTGTACAAACCCTCGAACTCTGTCGCAGCACAGAGTTGAGCAGTGCTAGAAGTGCGTTCGTGTGTATCGTCACTCTCCTAAACGAAACGAAACTTTTCTCTGTTCATTCTTCTAGTTCAGGGACAGCCAAGAATTCGGCACACCAGCTGTGCTCTCGGTTGCATGCCGTAGTTCTGCCGCCTGGCTACTCTCTTACCCCACCACCAAGCCACACTATCTGAGCGTGAGTAGGAAATGCGAACGAGCCCCGCTTAAATGGCAACAAAGTTAAGCAGCATACCACTTGATTTATTATTTCTCAACAACATAGATCACAAGTGAAACAAATTTTGGTATTATTTAATTATTTTTGACGCACTGAAAACCTTATACAATTTTATCTGGTACAGACAGTCGACATACAGACAGATGCAGACAGCTGCGCAGATTTTTGCACTCAGTCTGCCATGTAATCGTGACTTAATTTAGTTTCGTTATCGAAAAAAGCCATTCACACAGATATGTTGACTGAAATATTTTATCACGTTTGCAGCGTCATTAAGGAGAGACGGAAATTCTTTCCGAGGAAAATAATGTAGTTGACAATTTTAATGCAATAGAATTTGTTTTTTAAAATGGGATTACATTGCAGATAACCAGTTCCCTCTGCACATGCACAGGGCCGCTCTCAGCTGAAACGGCAAACGGTCTCGAAAACAGATCGAAAACAGTTGTAAGATTGTCAGTGTCCTCAAAATGTTTTGAAAACTATCCATGTAATTCTTTCAAGGCCACAATGAATTCTACAGACCTCAGGTGTTCTTCGCGCTAGAGAGCTTAGGGAAATGAACATCCCCATCATATCACAAATAAGTTCTTCCTCCCCTTGCTAGGACTTACTGTGGGCAGTGTGCAGTCAAGTCTACTTAAAAAGCGAGGTCTGCAGTCCATTTCGGATTTTCTAATTGTTGTTTCTGCTTTCCTTTTTCCTTAAGTCTACTTAAAAAGTGAGGTCTGCGGTCCATTTCCGATTTTCTAATTGTTGTTGCTGCTTTCCTTTTTCCTTTACAAATTCATCAAAAGCGGGTTTTAGATCCAAAACTCGTTCCAAGCAAGCCGTTGACTTAGCCAACGGACTTTTCAGTAATACATAAAGCCACCACGTTCTTCGTTCAGTGCCATCGAAATCTGTTGCAACTGACAGTAGACTATTTCCTACAACTTAAGAAAAATTAGTAAACGTACCACTGATGTCGTCACGTACGAGCCTAGACGGTCAATACCGAGGTTTGATCTCGTCCACATTGTTACTTTATGCCAGAAAGGGCTCTCAACATGCGAAGCGTCCAGGCGTCTCGGGGTGAACCAAAGCGATGTTGCTCGGACGTGGAGGAGATAAAGAGAGACAGGAACTGTTGATGACATGCCTCGCTCAGGCTGCCCAAGGGCTACTACTGCATTGGATGACCGCTACCTACGGATTATGGCTCGGAGGAACTCTGACAGTAACGCCACCATGTTTAATAATGCTTTTCCTGCAGCCACAGGACGTCGTGTTACGACTAAAACTGTGCGCAATAGGTTGCATTATGAGCAACTTCACCCCTGACGTCCGCAGCTCGTGGTCGTGTGGTAGCGTTCTCGCTTCCCGCGCCCGGGTTCCCGGGTTCGATTACCGGCGGGGTCAGGGATTATCTCTGCCTCGTGATGACTGGATGTTGTGTGATGTCCTTAGGCTAGTTAGGTTTAAGTAGTTCTAAGTTCTAGGGGACTGATGACCATAGCTGTTAAGTCCCATAGTGCTCAGAGCCAACCAACCATCACCCCCGACGTCCATGGCGAGGTCCATCTTTGCAAACATGACACCATGCAGTGCGGTTCAGATGGGGCCAAAAACATGCCGAATGGACCGTTCAGGATTGGTATCACGTTCTCTTCACCAATGAGTATCGCATATGCATTCAACCAGACAATCGTCGGAGACGTGTTTGGAGGCGACCCTGCCAGGCTGGACGTCTTAGACACACTGTCCAGCTAGTGGGGCCGACGCACGCCGCTGGTGGTCATGTAAGGCGCCGTAACAGCTGTACGATACGTGAATGCCTTCCTCCGACCGATAGTGCAACCATATTGGCAGCATATTCCCAAGGCATTCGTCTTCATGGACGACAACTGGCGTCCCCATGACGCACGTCTTGTCAATGACTTCCTTCAGGATAACGACATCGTTCGACTAGAGTGGCCAGCATGTTCTCCAGACACGAACCCTATCGAACATGCCTGGGATAGATTGAGAAGGGCATTTTATGGACGACGTGACCCACCAACCACTCTGAGGGATCTACGCCGAATCGCTATTGAGGAGTGGGACAATCTGGGCCAACGGTGCCTTGATGAACTTGTGGATAGTATACCACGACGAATATAGGCATGTATAAATGCAAGAAGACGTGCTACTGGGTAACAGAGGTACCGATGTTTACAGCAATCTGGACCACCACCTCTGAAGGTCTCGCGGTGTGGTGGCACGACGTGCAATAGGTGGTTTTAATGAGCAATAAAAAGGGCGGAAATGATGTTTATGTTGATCTCTGTTCCAATTTTCTGTACAGGTTCCGGAACTCTCTGAACCGAGGTGTTGCAAAACTTTTTTTGATGTGTGTATACGGAGACACGCATAACTTACGTTGTAACCAGTAACTGCTTTCCTTACTTAAGAATTAAGTACGCTTGGATATTGTGGTCATTACTTTGCTAGGCTGTCTGTTCTTCCTTCTACAGATTTCATTCCACGCCTTTGTAGCGAACAACATTTATTCCTTATTTTAAACGTTATAATGTAGAGTGAGTTCACAACTTTAAATTTCACTGGAAGTTTCATAAAATGCTCTTTTCGAGAATATTAATCACGACAGCCCATCTTTGGGAGTTCGTTCTGAATAATATTACTTAGGACAATGAGTCAATAAAACAGCAGCTTTCGATATTTCGTAAAAGCATAAACCTGATGCCGTTTTGAGTTAACAGTAAATGTGTGAAAACGAAATTAACACTTCCTTTCCTTGAGTTTCCATCTTGGTAACATATAGAGCGTCCACTGGGACGAATGTAAACACGTATAGCTAATTCACCTGATATGTTATTAACTGTTGCTCATTAGCATGTTTTTCTGTGTTTTTAAAGTCATTCCCATAGAATATAAAGTGATGCCAAGTACTTAAATATTCTTACGCAGCACGGGAGCGGACGACATGCTACTGGTGAATATAAAACTGTAGTACAAATTTAACTACCTGAAGAAGGGCATGATAACCCGAAATTGATCATCGAAATAAAACAGACCTTCTTTAAAAAGTATTTGTTGCTGGTTTCGTTCAGGCTCAACAATGCTTAATTTCTTTTGTTTCTAGACGTCAGCGGCCTTATTTCTTTATTTCAGACTTACACTGTATTTTTCCTACAACGCGAGCTTTCGTAGAAAGCATTTTTGGATTCCATGCATACTGGGAGATATTCGAGATCGACGTGAATGACCGCCCAAGTGCAATGGACAGAGATCGACTACGAAGTATTGAGAGCGCAGCAAACAGCACATT
The DNA here is from genome assembly GCF_021461385.2 of Schistocerca piceifrons. Taxonomy (NCBI): domain Eukaryota; kingdom Metazoa; phylum Arthropoda; class Insecta; order Orthoptera; family Acrididae; genus Schistocerca; species Schistocerca piceifrons. Next base: position 575,350,450 of record NC_060138.1, on the reverse strand, counting down.
TAGGTTCACCAATTGCTGTGTTGGGTACCTCGGCGAACCGCAGAATCGCGGAAGAATTTTTAAGTAGCGAACGCCGAATCGCATCTGCGAGGCCTGCGTGGTCTGCGTCTACAGGGGGGCAGCCAGAATAAATGTAAGGCCAATGGGCCGGCATTCCTGCGGCAGAGCGCGCCGTGCCAGGGGCAGAGCAAAGGACAGCTCGGCGCATGCGCACACAGGGCAGTGGCCACTGTGTACTCTCTGTACACAAGCAGCTCTGCAGCGCCGGCAGACACTCACTCATTCTTGACAAGTTGCCCACTTAAAGATTGGAATGATATCCCCCGAGAGACCATGTAAATATATTGCCGATAGCAGAGATATTCAGATGATCTACATTTACATTTACATACGTCCATGTCCAGAAGTTAAAAGCTCTGTGAGATCCATGAAAACAAGTTGCGTCACATTGCAGGCTTAACTGTGATGATGTGTGTTGCGTGATATACATGGCACACCTGTAAGAGATCCGCTCTCTGTGCGTGCAACTGTTGGCCTTGCAGTGGCTCTGATGTGTGCTCAGATGTCTGGTTAACCGGTCGGGAGTGGTGCGGGGAGGGGAGAGGGATCGGCTATATCATAACTGATGAATTTCTTTGACATTACTTGTGACCAGGCCACTGGCTGCTTAAGGTAGATAAAAACAGCAGCTAAATGGTGTAACAAGTGGCGCAGTGACGTTTCTCAAACCAGCTGCATCTCACCTAATACGAGAATATTTATATAGATTTCCAACATGTTATTCAGTCTGTACATAAAAAAACAGGGAAAGAGGTATTTAGAAAGGGTATTAAAGTTTAGAGAGAGGAAATTAAATCTTCAAGATTTGCCGTTAAAACTGTAAATCTGTCAGAGACGTCAGAGGAAGTGAAAATTTATTTGTACACAACTGATAATTTCTTGAAGAAATGGTACAAGAAACATGCCATCAGTAGTAAAGTGTAATGGAATGTAGATCGGTTAAATTAGGTGACGCTGTGACACTTCGATTTGGAAGAGAGACACTAAATGTAGAACACGAGTTTAGATATGTGGGTAGCAAAATAAGTAAAGAGGAAATCACAGCAAGAACGCTTTTTCTAAAAGAGACATACACTAACTTCAAACATAAATTTCAGTGTCAGGAACTCTTACGGCAATATTTATCTGAAGAGTTGGGGAAGCATAGAAATTAAACATAGACGATGAACAGTAAAGCCGCGCGGAATTAGCCGAGCGGTCTTAGGCGCTGCAGTCATGGACTGTGCGGCTGGTCCCGGCGGAGTTTCGAGTCCTCCCTCGCGCATGGGTGTGTGTGTTTTTCCTTAGGGTAATTTAGGTTAAGTAGTGTGTAAGCTTAGGGACTGATGACCTTAGCAGTTAAGTCCCATAAGATTTCACACACATTTGAACAGTAAAGGCACAAACAGGACAGAAGCTTTTGAAATGTAGTGCTACACAAGAACGCAAATGGTTAGATGAGATAGAATATTTAGTGAAGAGATTCTAAATCAAATCAAAGAGAAAAGGAACTTGTGGTATAACTTGGCTAAAATAAGTGATAAGTTGACACAACGCAGCCTGAAACATTAAGCAGTAGTTAACTCGATTCTTGAGGGACGTGTAGAAGGTCAACATTTTATAGAGAGATTATACCTTGACTGTAGTTAAGCATTTCAACTGAATATGGGTTGAAGCAGTCATGCAGAAATGAGATGGCACAGACAAGGCAGAGAGCAACAAAATGGTTCAAATGGCTCTGAGCACTATGAGACTTAACATCTGAGGTCATCAGTCCCCTAGAACTTAGAACTACTTAAACCTAACTAACCTAAGGACATCACACACATCCCTGCCCGAGGCAGGATTCGAACCTGCGACCGTAGCGGTCGCGCGGCTCGAGACTGTAGCGCCTAGAACCGCTCGGCCACCACGGCCGGCAGGGAGCGACATTAAACCATTCTTCAGACTGAACACTACAACAAAAGCGTATATAAAGTAACCTAAAAGTAATTCCCATAGTTAACAGTGTCCTAGTTAGTTTTTACAACGCTGAAAGAAAAAGTGAAGTACTTAGAGGACATGGTTAAGATGTCACTATAACTTATACACGCCACCGGTGGGTAAGTAAATGATTAGGGCTGCAATCCTGTGTCACAGGTAGAACGGCTACCAGAGTGCACAAGTCTTTTTCGTGTGTAGTGCTGTTACCAGACCTAGCAGGGTATATAAGAGTCGTGAACAGTCAGATGCTGAGTGACCACTGTGAACACAGACACTCGCGTATTCGTGTGAGACGCGTTCTCGTCATCTGACAGATTTTGAAGGAGGGATCATTCTTGATCTCCTCTTGGTTGTTGAGTGGTGCACTATCCAGATTTGTGGGGCATTCTGATGCCCGATGTTGGACTCAGTGGCTCAAAATGTTCAAATGTGTGTGAAATCTTATGGGACTTAACTGCTAAGGTCATCAGTCCCTAAGCTTATACACTACTTAACCTAAATTACCCTAAGGACAGACACACACACCCATGCCCGAGGGAGGACTCGAACCTCCGCCGGGACCAGCCACACAGTCCATGACTGCAGCGCCTAAGACCGCTCGGCTAATCCCGCGCGGCGGACTCTGTAGTAACGTGAGGGCAGGTATACCCGTCTTAAGGGTTCCTGTCGATCGCGTGAGGGTCACTGTATTACGCACCAAACACATTGTAACTTCTTCGCATCTATGCCTGCCATCCGAGAACAAGTAATGGGCTCCCTGCAACGTTCTGCTACATTCGTCGCCATTGGTCTGAGGCTGTCAGCACCCGGGCCACAAATTACCGTCCCATGCGTAGCTTGTCACTAACACCGTAACACAATTGTTTGCTTCTAGAATGATGTGACCATGGACTGTTTATGAATACCGCCGGATTGCGTTTAGCGATGAATCGCCTATCAACCCTACTCCGGATGACCATCATCGGCGAGTACTACAGCGATATAGGTCGAGGTCTCGTTCTTCAGTGGTTTGGAAAGGCACCACGGTGTTACTCATCGAATGTGATTGGGAGGGCGGGGACCACTGGTGTGAATTGAGGTCACAGCTGATAGTAAATGTGGGACCTTTGACGTCACAGGCATTCTGCATCCTCGTATGCTACCTCTGACCGGCAGTATCGTGATGCCATTTTTCAACAGGTCATTGCTCGTCCACGTATACCACGTGTCTCTATGAAGGTGATGTTGAGGTGCTACCGTGGCCAGCAAAACCTCCCGATCCATCCGAACAGAATATTTGTGGGGCCAGCTCTGACGTCAACTGCTTCCCATTACCACTAGCCAGCATATTAAGGTAACAGCTGGCGGCCAGCTTGCCCCAGGAGAAGGTGTAACGGCTTGCTAATCGAATCAGTGAATGCATGCAAGGGGAGTGCGGGGGTTGCGGGGGAGGGGGAATCGATACAACGTCATATTGATAAGTGGCCTCATACTGCAAGTTCTTCGTAAATTTGACGCTGTAATCTCTGGATTAATAGTAAATATCCTCTCAACCCACGAAATTTCATTTCGATTCATCTTCCCAATTTGGGTGCTTAACATTTTTTTTTTTTTTTTATCAGGCAGTGTAGAACACCTTACAGAAGTTGCCTTCTGTGGCTCCTTCTGCCTGATAAAGTGTAAGTTGACTCTTTCCACAAACCTTAAGTTTCTCTTTCATTATGGCTATGAATGACTGAATAAATGAATGTCTACAGGTGTCCGGAAGTGGGTCGGAAGTTGAACGTAGTTTGTAGTATCAATTTATGGCTATGAGGAAACTGCAGATGGGAGGAAGCATTCAAATATACCCAATATCGACGACGTGACAAACCCATGTTATGTGCCGGAAGTTGTCCAACTAGAACACGGCCTTCCTGGCTGGAGTCCTCACGTTGAGTTCTGTACCGACGGCTTCTAGAGGTGTAGTTCTAATTCTCAAATTAAGGCATATAACAGGTAAATGAATGTGCAATCTTGCTCATTGTGAGTGGACACCAAGAGCACACTGAGTTTTACATAAATGTTAATGAAATTGACTTAAATATAATGCGAAGCAGGAATTTGTATCCCCAGTTGTTTCAATAGGCTTTTCAGTGAATTCAGGAATTCATACCGCAAATAACCCTTAAGTTCGGAAAACGTCAGCTTCACCTTATTTTCGGCTACGCGACCATTAAGTTAGCGAGATTCTTTTTAAAGATGCATCCAACATACATAAAAGGTGAAAGTAAGCTAGCCCAAGGCCACAGACGCCGATTGGCCATATCTCTCCGTCCATCGGATGGGAACTTTCAGCTCGGAGGCTCCCATCGTATTTCGCTACTGGAGTAGTAGGCTGTGTACCGACCTCTAGTTCCATCCTCTTTGTTCTTCCTATTGCTTGCTGTTCGCAGCCGATCTCAATTGAAAAAAACTTCGCGTGAATGCACCTGTGTTTCCTCTTAACGATATTTTTTCGCTTCTATTGTATAATACGCTTGTATTGTATAATTCTTTATTCAGACAACCAGTTTCGGTCGAATGACCATCATCTGGTTCTTAAAAGTATTCACAGCTTCATGTTATGTACATGTAAAATCATTATCTTCAAGTGATAAAACCATGAATTAGACACTGTTACCATATCGTAATATAAACTACATCGTCAGTCTATAAAAACTATGGTGGGTAGTATACTCCTTCACGTTGTAACTGTAATCGGCGGTAATACTGTGAACGGATTCTTACCACATGTGCTCGTAGCTTTATTGCAGATTACATTATAACATTAACGTGTACACTACCAGCACAATTTTTAACTCGTGATGGTGTAATTTATACTGTATCTAATTCATGGTATTGTCACTTAACGATACAGATTTTATATTTCGCCTAACATGAAGCTGTGAATACTTTTATGAACCTGGCGCGTAAATAAATATTTGTACTAGCACCTCTAGGCGGTAATATGACATTTTCCAAAAAGACAACTTTCTCAACGACAGACGTGATTTTTGAGGAAACGTCGTAACAACTTCCGCAACAAATTCGTGAAGCCACAGAACAGATAAAGGAGGAGGTTACGGAACCTGCTTCTCCCGAATAACAGTACGTTACATCAGTCGATTGGCTGTAGTAACGGTACAGTATTAATAACTAGGAAACATCGCCTTGTCTGGTAAAGCGACGTTTGTTGAGAATCTGTCTGTGTTTGTAGGCAGCTAGAAGGAATAGGATATTTTCAGCTTAAATGTTTTATGCATAGTTTCTCTCTATTTGGACACACAGGGGTATCTGGATGGTACTTGGCAATTTATCTTTGAAAACCTAAACCGAGCTTTTCTACAGTATCATCACACAGAAGAGCTCTAGATTATCCATAGGCTGTGTTTCAATTTGGATATACCAGACTGTTCTATCAAACAGCGGCCAGCAGTAAACTCAGTACAGTGGTTCAAAATTGTTCAAATGTGTATGAAATCCTATGGACTTAACTTCAAAATGGTTCAAATTGCTCTGAGCACTATGGGACCTAACATCTTAGGTCATCAGTCCCCTAGAACTTAGAACTACTTAAACCTAACTAACCTAAGGACATCACACACATCCATGCCCGAGGCAGGATTCGAACCTGCGACCGTAGCAGTCCCGCGGTTCCGGACTGCAGCGACTAGAACCGCATGACCACCGCGGCCGGCTGGGACTTAACTGCTAAGGTCATCAGTCCCTAAGCCTACACACTACTTAACCTAAATTATCCTAAGGACAAACACACACACCCATGCCCGAGTGAGGACTCGAACCTCCGCCATGACCAGCCGCACAGTCCACGACTGCAGCGCCTCACACAGCTCGGCTAATCCCACGCGGCTGTACAGTGGTAACCCATATCGAAACATCGAGCCAGTTTATCTCACAGAAACTTCAGAGTGCTTTCCAAGAACGCCTCGTAATACTAGAAGAAATCTGCGTAAAATGTTGCTGGAAAATGTGCCAGGTGGAACAGTTCGCTGAGAAACCAGTATCCCAGAATGCATATTCTTTCTGGAACGACGGCTTACACCTGCACTTAAATGTACATGAATACTTCACAAGCCACCTTACGGTGTGTGGCTGAGGAATTCCAGTCGCGAACTGTGCACGGGAAGAGCAGGAGTTGACAAGCGCTCGTGTCAGCTCGGATCCCTCTACGTAGGAGGAAGCAATACATTGACTGACTCTTCTGGAAACGTACCCTCTCGGAATTGTAACAGTAGACACAACGCGTATATTGTGACGTCTGGTTATGGAGCTGAATGAGAATCTCCGTGAGACTTTCGCGCTCACCAAACCAGCCTATGACGAAACCACTGCACTATTTTGGATATTGTCTAATTTCTCTATCAATCCTACCTTGTGAGGGTACCAGTTTGACGAGCAGTTTATTTTTATTTATTTATTGTTCCGTGGGACCAAATTAAGGAGAAGTCTCCATGATCATGGAACGAGTCAATACATGAAATTATAACACGATAGTAGAAACAGATAAAATGAAATCAAGAAACGTATTCAGGCGACAATTCGTAAGTTTAAATAAAGAAAATCAACAATGTAACACTGGAATTTGCTTAATTTTTCAGCTCTTCCAGGAGCTCCTCGACAGACTCGAAAGAGTGAGCCACCAGGAAACTCTTCAGTTTAGACTTAAAAGCGTTTGGGCTACTGCTAAGATTTTTGAGTTCTTGTGGTAGCTTATTGAAAATGGATGCAGCAGAATAGTGCACTCCTTTCTGCACAAGAGTCAAGGAAGTGCATTCCACATGCAGATTTGATTTCTGCCTAGTATTAACTGAGTTTTAAGCTGCTAACTCTTGCGAATAAGCTAATATTGCTAACAACAAACGGCATTAAAGAAAATATATACTGTGAGGGCAATTTCAGAATTCCCAGACTATTGAATAGGGGTCGACAAGACGTTCTCGAACTTACACCACGTATAGCTCGAACAGCCCGTTTTTGAGCCAAAAATATTCTTTTTGAATCAGGAGAATTACCCCAAAAAATAATACCATATGACATAAGCGGATGAAAATATGCGAAGTAGACTACTTTTCGTGTTGAACTGTCACTTATTTCAGATACTGTTCTAATGGTAAATAAAGCAGCATTTAGTTTCTGAACAAGATCCTGAACATGGGCTTTCCACAACAGCTTACTATCTATCCGAACGCCTGAGAACTTGAACTGTTCCGTCTCGCTTATAATATGCCCATTCTGTCTGATCAAAATATCAGTTCTTGTTGAATTGTGAGTTAGAAACTGTAAAAACTGAGTCTTATTGTGATTTAGCATCAAATTATTTTCCACAAGCCACGAACTTATTTCATGAACTACATTATTTGATTACGTTTCAATATTATACACAAGATCCTTTACTACCAAGTTGGTGTCATCAGCAAACAGAAATATTTTTGAACAGCAGCGGCCCCAGCACCGACCCTTGGGGAACGGTAATCAAGCAAAGAGTGAAAGAAGGTTTTGTAACCTGTCTCTTTTGTGAATGGACTAGTACATATGTTTATGTTGAGGGTAACTGCTAATCTCTGCGCCAAGAGTCGATCCTCTGCAGATCTTTCCGCATTTCGCAACAGCTCTGCAGCGTTGAGACTTCTCTGTATGCACCAGCATCATCCAACGTTATCCACCATGTCAGTTACATATATTTTGAAGAATGATGGTTCTATAACAATCCTTTGCGGTACGCCCGAAGTTAATTTTCGTCTGAAGATTTCTGTTTGTTATTAAGTGTTGTCTTCGACCCAGTCACAAAGCAGCGCTGATATTCCGCAAGCTGGTATCTTCTCAGCATTTTCCGAATTTTGTTCTTAAGCCACGGTGGGTCTTTTCCGACCTTGAGCCACTTACTCAGCACATACTTCTCGAGAGCTCAATTTACAATTAGTTTACCTAGGAACTATAGGATTAAAGCTAACGGGCCATAAATGATTATAAAAGGATGGGGTAGCAAAGAAGAATGCTTGCTGTTTGATCATTCTGTAGTGAAGTGAAACCTGTCCTCAATGAGAATATTGATCAGAATAGTGAAGACATTTATTAGGCACGGTCCTGTTGCCTTCCTCCAGCCCTCGAACTGACTTACCCACACTGTTACAAGGGAAACTTTATTTTAGCGTGGACGCCGCTCCGCGACCCTCTTTGGTATTAGTCGCAGATCAGTGCTCGGCTGACGGCTGTGTTGGTGAGGACGGGCGTGAGAATGGCCGAGCAGACAATGACTTGCCGCCTGCCGTACGCCCTTTCAGGCTTCTCGATCCGTATCAGGCCCGCCTGACGGTGGACAAAGGCTAAATACAAAGACGCTCTACGTGACTGGTTCTTGTAATGAGCGCTGCACCGAGGCGGCTGCTGGGGTACTGGGGTGGGGTGGACACGAGTGGGTGCGACTACTGGCTGCCCTGCAGCTGACACTCGGCCAGACACTATCTGGCCACCTCCATCTGATTCGCGGGGCGCGCGAGAATACCTACCACCCGTGGGAGTGTACAAATAAACGATCAGCGTATTACCTCACCTACTAAACCGTACTGACCGAGATGTCACCTTCTGTAATTTTACGTGTAAAGAATAAACATCAAGTGGTTTAACACAATATAAAGATACGTCAACGTTTAGTAGAAAAATTGAAACCTTAGGTCACAAACAGAAACTCGAACCAAAAGAATACACGAAGCATCTGTGCGCAACTGACACGAACTAGAAGTATTTTCCTGCTAATAGTGGCTGACATCATAACAAATGCTAGTTTTACATCTATAGTGGTTTGCATTTATGGCATTTAGGTTGATCCGTTTTTCTTTTTTTTTGTGTTGCAGCTGTACAAGATATAGGGCAAATTGCCTGCATCGGTCTCACACTATAAACTTCAGATGGGAACTGTAAACACTTTCGTTTGCCTGATGATGTGCGCATCTGGTTATGCATTTGAGGCAGCCAACTTTTTGATGTTACGTTTCATATAGAACATATTGTCGAAAGTCGCTTGCTGCAAACGGTTACCATATAAATCACTATTGAAATTTAATTTCCCATATTCATTTCAAACATACAAATATTTTCATTTTGTTGACTTACGTTTCACAATTTAAAAAATCATACGATGCCAGGAAGCAGATAGCATGCATTTTACTTTTTAAGTAATTGCTTAGCAGTAAGCATAGTGTGATCACTATGCAACCGTACACACTTTATTCAGTACCGTCTTTTCCGGCTTCGCTCCATTAATCGACCTCAACACGAAGACAAAATGTAGGACTATAATAATGGCTTCGATGTGGATGCTTCAAGAATGTAATCGGACACTTCATTTAGTATTGCAGAGTGGCATCTTTCGGTCGGCTTTTTGCTGCTTCAGTGGCTATTTGTACGAAGAGAAGCAATTAGCCATCTACCGTCAAATGCCTTTAGAAATGAATGGGAAAGACAAACTAGAAGCATGAAGATTTTCAATATATATTATGCAGCTGCACAAGCGACAGGTACTTCCAATTTGCTATGAAACGATATTACCATACCATGCAGAAACAATTTAAATATTTGATTGACAATGGAAGAGAGAAAACTTAAAACGATCGATAGACGGGATTCATTGTTCTGTACATCAAAGAGCACTTCGTGCTCAATCTGCAGGCATGCAAAACGTGAAGAGAATGGTGGTATGAACAGCAAAATTTCACAAGTGACACGCATTGTTTCACTATCAGTAGCAACAACTTTCGATGGAACAGAACGTAGAGAATAGAGTGTTTATATATTACTGCAAAGTATGAGTAGTAGGGAGATGGGGTTACAGGTGCAATTTTGATATCAAATTGATATGCAAATTAATTAAATTTATCAATTAATCCACCACAACCACACCCACTCCCACCCCCAGATGACATCATGTGCCTCTTTCACCCTGCACGTGGTCCCCTCTGCCTCCCCACCCTCCCACCCCCCTGGCGGGAATTTCGAATTTTAGCGGGAATTTCGAATTTTGGTGGGAATTTCTTTGTTCCTCTGCTGTGCTGATGTTTCACCCCAGCCAGGAATCTTCGGGAAATTAAAAATGTCTCCACCCTTTTTGGGACTCGAATCATGGTCCTTCTGGATGGAAAGCCCAAGTGCACCCCTTAACATAATTACACCGCCAGAGGCGATTGGTATACGTGGGAAATTAAAAATGGTGGTGCCCTTATAGGCGTTCGAACCCTGGTCCTTCTGGATGGAAAGCTCAAGTGCTGCCCCCAACACATGAAAATTGTCCAAATGCAGGAGAGGAAGGTTGGATTCCTGTACTTTATTTTGGTCGGGAAACTGACATAAAGATCGATCCTAATTACGTAATTAACGATAAAGATTAGGCCTAATTACACAACTATATGCATAATGTATATGCAAAGGACTGCCCAAAATCGCAATAAAGCTCAAAAATTGGCGATACCACACAGCTGGTGTTATCCTACTGAGCAAAAAAAAATTTCACAATACCACTCGAAGTCTGCCGGCCGCGGTGGCCGAGCGGTTCTAGGCGCTTCAGTCCGGAACTGAGCGACTGCTACGGTCGCAGGTTCGAATCCTCCCTGGGGCATGAATGTGTGTGATGTCGTTAGGTTTAAGTAGTTCTAAGTTCTAGGGGACTGATGACCTCAGATGTTAAATCCCACAGTGCTCAGAGCCATTTGAACCATTTTGAACCACCCGAAGTCTACCCTTCACCTACAAGATGGCACGAAAAAGGCTGAGGTGTATGTACTATCTTTATTCTTTTTGGTGGAAAATACGTGCAAGTGATGAGATGCTGGTGTTGGGCAGAGAGGGGTTAAAAAAGTTTATTATTTGTAAGCATACGTCTGAGGATAGCATCTATTGCAGTTTGACATCAGAGTTCCTGCAGACGCCTGCTCCACAAGCTCAGTTAATCGAAGCCAATATATGCTATCACAACTGATGGAAAAAATGCATCACTGTTCTAGTTACACTACGAAAATGTCGCAAAAAAATCAGCGCTTGTAATGAACGGGTCATAATGCAACATATGAACTGGGGAAAGATTGCAGAGGGAGTAGTAGTTGAATGTGTGTTATCCACGATGGGCACTCACAAATTGCTGAAAATCAAGGCCCTCTTACCTATCCTCATTTGTCCCCTCCTTCCTTCTGTCCATCCATCCACTTACACGGGGGACACAGGTGGTCAACTGCTACGGCCATGTGCCTCTCGGATGCTGGCAGCACATGGCTTTCTGCAATAAACTTATGGACACAGGCGACCTTGAGGCGATGGTATAGCAGGTATAGTTAACTAAACAATAGAAGAGTAGCTGTCACAAGTGCAACTTGTTTGTCTAAAGTATAGTGTCACAGCCCTGCCCCTAAATGCCGACCATAGTGGTCAGAGGGAGCACCTGAGGCGGCGATCTGACAGGGAATAGGCAGAGCCCCCAACGCCTCCAATAGGCCTGTCATCTGCAAAGAAACACACTGTTATTTAACAGCAGGACAACTCTTTTTTGCAATCTGTTAAATGTGTTTCTCAGAAAGACTGGGCACCCCTGGAACGACGACAAAATTCTGGAGAATTGTCCGGATCACCCGCAGGGTCTTCAGTGCAATGCGTCGCCGCGAGCACGATGCTGGGCTTTCAGCGTTATTGATGCCGACAACAGCTACACATACAATAGAGCATGACTCCGGCATCCCTCAGAACAAAACTGTGCTAAATGAGGGCTATTCCGACCACGGGTTGTTTGTCTAAAGGTACTGCCTGACCTCCTATGGAACTCGGCCACCATGTCGTTCTCAGCACTGGACTGAAACATTTGTATTTAACATCAAGGCATCTCCTATAATCCGGCATCTATTAAATAAAGAAAAGACAATCGCGATAATAAGAAATGTCCTCTTTCCACGAAAATAGGCGCAGTCCATTTTCTTTGAGTTTTATAAGCAAATTTGTATAGTTTTACGTTCAACTGCATGATACAAAATGCATCTCATTATTTTCGACATCCAGCGAAACGCACCGCCGCCGATTACAAATGACCAGCAGAGACATGTCCACCATGTGTAAAATCAGGAAGAAAAACTTCCACTGTTTTGATGCAAAAAAACCGATCAGTGCAGAATGTCCGTGTTATTTGAGAACCGAAGCAAATTTTTTTTCAGTTTGATGGACAAATTACACGACCTGAGAGCGTCTCTCGTGTACAAATCAGTGTCTGTAAATAAACTGTCATGCATGTGTGTATTACAAACATTTAAAACATGTGAAATAACATTAGAGAATACAATCTTTCATCACATTGGCTCATATGATGGAAAAGCCACAATTATTTTGTATTCAACAACCACACGCTATAATTCAAGAGGCTGTAGCTGTTTTGTGCACTATGGCAGGTCTCGTTTTACCAATGCGATGTTATATCGCACTAGCATTTACGAAGCAAATCGTGAGAGTCTGTTTATGTAGGTGTAGGTAGGAGACTGCTTAAAAGATATCGCCACACACAAAAAGAAGAAACACAAGCCAAGAATCATTGGTGCCGTAGCCACCTCTTCCACCCACCAGATGGAAAGTCATTGTCATCAAATTGATAGGCTAACTAATTAAGTTGATCATTAGAGTCACTTTGCATGGCGAGTAATTCTTTTTTCTTCCAGCAGTCGGATTACATTCACTATGTAGGTCACATGGAAATCTGTGGAGGGAGGACGATGTTCTTTTCAAGGAACACTATTGAGAATCGAAATTTGAAGCTGACTGTAGAGGGTTTCCACAGCCCACAACATATATTTCTCGTAATGACGGTGGTATCAAAAACACGATCATAGCGACTATGTTTACCGTCACCCTGCATAAAATGCAATCTTGGGTCTACAGGCACATACGTGTCGACGAAAGCGTTACGCTTTCTGCTAGAAATACTGTATGTGACTCGGAATCACGTCTATCCATTCAACCACATACGTGCATTGAATCCTGTAGAGACGTCTTTTAATAGTTACAGCCACTGGTGAATCATATTCGGGCCACTCTCAAACCTCGAAACGAGTCATCTTTTTCGAAATTATCTGCTAAGGATCCCATACAGAAAAAGTTCCAGAATGTATTTTAGACAGTGTCTCTGCATCTTGTAACTGCTCCTCAGTCTCTTTCTGCCCTCCATGTAGCTTTGTCCATATGATCGTCCCAATTTAAGTCGGACCTGAACGGAAGTCTGAGAGTGCTACAGCTAAGGTCTTCTGCATCCTGTGGAGAAACAGGATAAGCTGTGTTAATGTGGGAGGACTGCATTTTGACCACTCAGTGGAAATGGGAACATGTTGTCGTAGCTTCGCCAATCATGTAAATGTGTAAGGCCAGCGCCAAACGAAGGTTTTCCCTGCAACACGAGGCAGTAGAAAAGATAGTACGAGCAGTTACGGTGGTGTTTCTTGTTGGAAAAATGAGGAAGTCTCCACATCATACAGGGCATGGAAGAAGGATGAGGATTTTGCTACTGCATTGCAGTATGTCTACAAACTACATACAGTTACTACAGCCCGAAGGAGATCTGCTTCTCTCAGGTCTAACGTCATCTGCTAGAGAACTCGATAAGATATTACTGTGCAACAGTCTTCTGATATATCGAAAACAAATACAGTCTGCACACCGGCATTGACCACACATGACGAGCCTAATTAACACAGCTTATTCTGTTTCTCCACAGGATGTTGAAGTTCTTAGCTGTAGCACTCTCAGACTTCCGTTCAGGTCCGACTTAAATTGGTTCAATGGAGCAGATGGCTCGTGATTGAAATACATATATGAAACTGAAGACTCAATTTATGTTGAAGATGTGACAGGGGAATGAAGTACATCACATACACATCTTCATTTGTCTAGACAAGGGTGACGAAAAAGGTTTTCCATTGTTGGACGTGTTCCATCATCACACATGCGTTGGAAGCTTCTGATGACTGTGGTATGGAGACGTTTGCTGTTAATCATAGCAAGTAGATAGTGCTCTAAGTCACAGACACAGAACATGTAAGTGAATACTCGTCGATAGTAAGTTATACCACACAAGCGATATGCCCCGAGAGAATAACGGAAAAAAATGATTAAATACGTGATAAATGGAATGTAGTAACAGCTCCCTCTCCCTCATATGCATCTTAGTTCCATGTACCACTATTACCTCAATAGCCATATAAAAGAAAAATCCAAGCAGCAACTGTTTGTATGGTTTTTGTTAGTTCACACTGCATGACTATGATTGGGAGAGAACACGGAGGAGCACATTCTAAATACAGTTTGTTAGATTTTAAAACGCGTAAACAGTCCTGCTCAGGGTCAAACACGCGATCCATTCTGTACTTGTATATTGCAGTCACCCCAATGGTAATACAACGCTCTTTATGTAATTCCACTTTATAAAATTTATAAGGCTGCTGCTGATAACTTTGGGTTCACACCTGGGCTTGTGACTCGACATATATAAATTTATTACTCTACATTTGATGGTCATCTATGTTAAATATTCTGTCCCAACCATCTTATCACTGTCGACGAAAAAATGACTGTTTTCCATGTTCCAGGTGCTTTCATGTCAATTTTTTTTCGTCTTCCTCTTGTTGTCGCATACTTGTTCCCATGCACAAGAATTTTCCTGCACCAAGCAGAAGGCATGCACGTACCCACTCATTCCTCTCAATTCGCCCCACATTTGGGCGTATTTTCCATCAATTTATAAGTATTTCCCGTCGTTTTTCGTAATTTTATCGATTTTGTGTCATTTCTGCTCATGGCATCATGACATAACTTCTTTCCATGTATTCGAAAATTGCTTGTAATTATAGTAGAGTTGAGTTGTCAACACCTACTGCAAATACACTATTTTTCTGATCGGACGGCATAGTACAGCGCTGTTCCCGATTGCATCCAGTCACCGCCAACCACGTATTCTACAGCTGCAGTGCGTTTGCTCTATTTTCTGGTGCAGAACCGTGTAGCATTAGGACAGTATGTGTTTATTATCCAAGATCATTTCTCTCTTACCAATACATTCGTGGTACTGACCCGAGACACTACAACAATACATCTGAATTGATAGCGCAGTTGATATACGTAAAATTCTTCAAACTACACCCGTCTGGAACTCCATCATGCATAGACCACACGTTTCTTCTTCATAACCGTCTGTAATATCATTACAACACACTCATATCTACTATATACCGATAAGGAGTGTTAATCTCGGCCTTGGTTCACTCTGTTGCATAGTGTGCGTGTGGTAACCTGTTACTTGTGGTTAGCTGAAAATTAAATTCGTGATAGAGTTCTAGGGACGGTTGGTAAAGATCTTTCAGAATGCCTAAAATAATTAAATGATACTGAAAATTTGTTTTGTTTGTCATTTATGTTGTTGTGAAATGTGAAATATAAAACCAAGTCGTATACAGGACGCCCGCACTGTCATTTAAATGTGGTGCGTTCACGGCTTCCTCCTCGCGGTGAGACAGTGGCGTGGCAGCGGGGGGAGTGCGCGCCATGCCTCGGGGCGTGCCCGGGCGCGACTTGCGAGCTGCCCCTCATTTACAGTGCCCAAAAATTAGGGTCCAAGGCGCCGAGACATACTGTAATTCGAGTGATCTCATAATAAAATGCTACCCCACTTGGTGCACATTTCACTTTGTCGACGTTCACTCTAGAGATCCGACCTCAGTGTTATTATCTGTAAACAGCCTCTATGAGACAGTGATGTGTCATTTTCAGCAGTCCCTCGACTTGCGGCGCTGTTGTGTCCTCCAAATCCCTTGTCTTATTCAGCTACTTTTGTGCTTGCGCAACTTCCCACGGTCGTTAAAGAAGACACATAGAGCTTTTTTGACGGGTTTTGTAAAAAAATGAATACGTAACTGTTTTGTAGAACAATAAATCTCTCACTCTCTTATCTGCACTGCGCAGAATGTATCGTACTGTATTTGCGGGAAAATAAAATTGTTTTCAGCTCAACTCATATAACACTCATTCGTAGCATACATAAAAATTATTTTCGACAACAGCTTTTTCTCTCCAAGTCACTTCACGGCGAAAAAATTGCAGGGTATCAAAGCTGGGGAACAGAGGAACTATTTCGAGGCCAAGCTCGTACAACTGATATTGTACTGTACATGCTGGATGTTGGCCGGTGTCTATTGAGAAAAATTTGGAAATTTTTGGTAAGTCCTATGGGACCAAACTGATAAGGTCATCGGTCCCTCAGCTTAACACTACTTAATCTAACTTAAACTAACTTACACTAAGGACAACACACACCCATGGCCGAGGGAGGACTCCAACCTCCGACGGGGGCAGCCACTCGATCCGCGGCTATCCCGCGCGGCTGTGTCTATTGAGAGCCAGTATTCGTAAAATAATAGTACCGACAGAGAATAGCGCTTAACTCCTAGGCTGTTCGGCAATGACAGTGAAAGGTGCCAGAGTGCTTAATCTTTTTCCACTTTTTGCAACGTTTTGGAAAGTGCTGCCGGCCGGAGTGGCCGAGCGGTTCTAGGCGCTATAGTCTGGAACCGCGCGACCGCTACGGTCGCAGGATCGAATCTTGCCTCGGGCATGGGTGTGTGTGATGTCCGTAGGTTAGGTTTAGGTAGTTCTAAGTTCTAGGGGACTGATGACCTCAGAAGTTAAATCACATAGTGCTCAGAGCCATTTGAACCATTTTTTGGAAAGTGCTTTTCCTTCTTTTCTTTCCATAAGCATTCTGCAAAGGTGGCACACATGTTCCTCATTCTTTATCATTCTTTACTCTTTATGTAAAGTGTGGCGCATTTTTTCTTCTCAAATGGGATCAGCTACTTCATACACGTTAAACCGACGACCGTGAAGACACCATTCGTGATTATGGTTCTGAGACATCTTGAACGACGATCGCTTTCACGACAAATAATACCGCGACTCACCCATTTTTTAAATGCTGATTTTGAATGTGCAGGCTCCTTACAAAGCTTCATTAGTTTCGGATGAATTTCCGTTTGAGTGAAAAACACAACGTTACTAGCTAACTCCTAAGAGCCGTAGAAACAAAACTTTTTCGCAGTTCAATCTCGCGCATAAGTTATGTTGTTCCGCTTCATGTACCAACGTGAGAAAAACGATTCCTAAATATCATCTCTGTATCTGCCTGAGGACAAAAGCTCCCCGCCTGGCTCTGTACCGCCGCTGCAGCCGGTGGCACCGGCGCCGCTGCAGCTCGGCCCGCGCCGTTGCGCCTGCGTGACGTCACTGTGGACTGCAACGGCGCGCCGGCTGCGGCGATTAATGGCGGAACAGGCGAGTTTTTAATTAGCTCAGTAAGTCACGCAGCGCGGCCTGATCAGTGCCCGGCCCGGCCTTGGGAGTATTAGCTGACGGAGCCGTCGCTTCTGTTCCTGCTGCAAGCGGACAAAGGAATCTGGAAGTTTCGTCGATACTTAACAGCGCGCAGCATTTGTCGCCTTCGTGGTACGTTCCAACGAAAGCTGATTACAGGCAGCGCTATTGCCATAACGGCCAAAATTACCACCCTCAATAAAACATGAAACGATATACGCACGTGACACATTTATGAACACTTATACCAAACGAGCGTGGGATCAAAGCTACGGTCTAAGTCGTTAAAGTGTACGCTTCATCATAAAGAAATACGGGTTTAACTGAGATCAAACATGCACGAGTACACGTCACACAAAGCGGGTTCGGATTCTACCGATTAGGGTTTTCCGTAGTGTAGACACATCATTGTGCAGACGTGACAAAGATTTTAAACATCTCCAGTAAAGTAACTTTTTTGATCTGTTACGTCCTCTACTGTGCGATGAAAAAGTTGTAGCATCTACCATTATGGGAGTGCAAGCTTGGTGGGGGGGGGGGGGGGGGGGGCGCAAAGATAACTGCGTTAACAACACCAAGTACTAAGAGTCGAGTGAAATTTTGTCTTAGTATCTTAGTCCTACGTAGTACTGTCTCCTGCTACTGAGTCAGCAAAACGTCCGTGACGAATGCCTTGCGGAGGTGTGTCACTTGGCAGTTACTCGGCTCACCAGCCATCTTCCGCGAATATTTCCATCCTGCAGGCGGAATGCACCTTTCAAAACACGACGAATAGGAGAGTAACGGTGTTCTGCCGACCCGTGAATCGCCGTATACAGCTCGGCGCGCACTTATTTTCTTCAGGCAATACGCCGAAAGATGTTTAACAATCAATACGTTGCAACTGACCTCGCCCTTACCATTTTTTTGTCTTGTTGCACCGAAAGATATTTCCCTACGATCACTATTTTCATGGTGACGGAAAGGTAGAGGAGCTGTGATTGCAACCCCAGGCAGCACACTAGTTGTTGTTCTGCACTTGGGGTTGGGTTAATTTGAGGGAGGAGAACAAACTGTAGGTCATCGGTCTCATCGGATTAGGGAAGTATGGAGAAGGAAGTCGGCCGTGTCCTTTCGAAGGAACCATCGCGGCATTTGCCTCAAGCGATTTAGGGAAATAACGGAAAAGCTAAATCAGGATAGCCGGACGCGGGATTGACCTGTCATCCTCCCGAATGCGAGTCCCGTGTGCTAACCACTGCGTCTCCTCGCTCTCAATGTAGGTGTGATACAACTATCAACGCTTGAGAAAATCATGCAACTCTATTGATACTTGCTTATCTACTGCACTCTACGTCCATTTAACCTGATCATTGAATCCAAAGCCTGGGCCCCATACTTGACCCCAATAACAAATTAACTATTTCCCCATTGCTGAGAATGTCCTCTATCAAAGTATTCGTTCTTTTAATCATGTTCTGTCATATATGTCTTTTCTCCTAGATTTGTTCCAGTCAGCTTCGTTAGCTATGCGACCTATTCATCTGGCCTTCGCAGCATTTCGCAAGAATGTATGATGTTCTTATTTGCGCTCTGTTCAGGTTGAACACTAAAAAAACCGACAAACTGCTGGGGCGGGTTCCTGATTGAAAATGGAGGAAAAAAAGTTATACGAATATGTGTCCGGAAATGCAACGTAGCCACGGTAGATGGCGCTGACGAATGGCAGTTCCTCCGACTGCTTGCCGTGTGATCCTTGTGCGCTGCAGCACGGCTATATCAAAGCAACTACCCTCACACATCACAAAACATTTGAAGCCCTGTTCGAGCATTTATGTTATCATAAGTACTTTCAGACTCGATAACTGCAGAAAGGAAAGGCGTCCGAACCATGCGTCAAAGGTTAACTGGGTAAGTGCATCATTTACGCGCAGATGTGGAACTCTGCCAGTGAACAAAGCCGCTCTAGCAACAGGTAGGGTTCGCCGCTTACTGCAGAAAGAGACTGTGCCCTGGACGTGTTCTCTTTTTATTATAAACAATATATGGATTTTGGCAGAGTCGCGAAAAAACTGAGAAACCAGGAAAGGTATTACATTGTTAATGAGGTGATAGACCTCTTGTAAACTTCTTCACAGAAGCAAGACAAATTTAGTGTTGTTCTCATGAAAATAGAAGACTACAGGGTACAATAATTGATGGCCATGACAAAAATAATCTTGCTTAGTAGTAATTACTAAGGAAAAGCTATTCCAAGAAGCAAAAGATTTCTTTTGTCGTATCATTCATGAATTTAGTTCCAATGGTTCATACGGCTCTGAGCACTATGGGACTTAACAGCTGAGGTCATCAGTCCCCTAGACTTAGAACTACTTAAACCTAACTTACCTAAGGACATCACACGCATCCATGCCCGAGGCAGGATTCGAACCCGTGACAGTAGTGGTCGCGCGGTTCCAGACTGAAGCGCCTAGAACCGCTCGGCTACTCCGGCCGGCGAATTTAGTTTCAGCAACAATACGTCACAGGTAGCTTAATGTAGATAAAAATCAATGAACTGCAAGCTGATAGTTTTTGTTTACACAGTACTCGGATGAATCTAGAACTTCGCAAGGAACCTGCTTACAAAGCCAACCTACACATAAACATCTTAAAAATGGATGATTTTAATTTACAAGGAAGGATGAACTTTTAGAAAGAAATTTTGACATATGCAGCAACAAAGGGAGATGAAACGAAAGAGAACGTATTAGTCCGTGAACTTATTTTGGTGTAATGATGTTTAAAATGTATTTAGTTTGAGAAAAATGTATAAAATAAATTTGTACCTGCAAAATATAGGACCTTTAATTTATCTCCCAATTATTTACTGCAAATAGAGAATAAATGGTTCAAATGGCTCTGAGCACTATGCGACTTAACTTCTGAGGTCATCAGTCGCCTAGAACTTAGAACTAATTAAACCTAACTAACCTAAGGACATCACACTCATCCATGCCCGAGGCAGGATTCGAACCTGGGACCGTAGCGGTCGCTCGGTTCCAGACTGTAACGCCTAGAACCGCACGGCCACTCCGGCCGGCCAATAGGGAATATGTCCAGTAGGAAATAAATATTAAAGCTACCAGTAACACAAAGCTGGATAAAAAATTACAAAACCTGTAGGACCTTATACCCTACCCAAATATTTTTTTTAAAAAAAAAAGTTGAATTGTTTTGCTTTAGTGCTTTTGTATAAAGCAGTTTACCTATTTGTAATAGTGGACTTGCTCCCTTTCTGCAGTGAGCAGTTCATATAAGCTTCCGACGTAACTACATCTACGGTATGTGTCTCTGTGTAGCTGAGATACCCTACTAAAGGTGGTCCACAGTTTGAGGAGGAAGAGGGGGGGCGGGATGGGGCAGATGCGACAAGTGGCTCAATTCAGATGGTAACTACTATTTTTATCGCAATAAATGTTTCGAGACGACCACGTTTCCTTTCTGTCTACGGCAACGGTGAGGCTTATTTTTCTGGATGAGACTAGTGTCTCGAGTAATGAGGATAAATGTAGCCCTTTGATTATGAGCCGCCTCGTCCGATAGCAATCAGGTCATAAAGAGAAGATTTATTTAGAAACCAGTGAGTACCTGTAGTTAATTTAAACGTTACTCACGAGTAAATAGACCGGCTTTGCCTCGTTTTAGCCTCGTACTGCTGGAATACGAGGCCCGGCTCCTACGCCACGAACAGGAAAAGATGCCGGCGCGGCCACAAGTCTTCCGCAAAATTGTCCGGAAAGCGGAGAGCGCGGGCCGCGCCGGCGCTTATCTGCGGCCGGCTGTAAAAGTGATATACTGTGCGCCGCAGACAAGGGCCCGGCCCGCCGCTATTACACGCCGAGGGCCCCTTTGTCCGGCCCAGCGCGCAATCAATAATTCGGTTCCGAGAAGAGCGGCGGAGCGGCTGCGAGGAGGCAATAAAAGCCTCCTCCTCCCCCTCCCCCCCTCTCACTCAGTGGGCAACCCGCGATACCTCTGCCTACACCGCAGTCGTGTCCAGTCGGCGAGGGGCCCACATGTTTGGGGCCCCGGCTCTTCAAATATGTAATTACTCGTCCTCGCTTCCGAGAAGGAGGGGCCGGCACACCCAGGCCGCATAAATCATTTGTGTGTCCATCTGTTCAAACAATCCTAGAGATGTAATTTCGTGTCGGTACGGCGCGATCGCAGGAATCGAGATTGGGAAAGGGGTGGGAGGAGGGGTCTGGAGGTCGCTGTGTGGCACGCCTCGCGCTCTCAAACCACACGCCGGCCTCCGGCGACACTCGTGCTCGCTCCCATCCACAGTACAACACGTGACGTCATTCTGTGCCACTGTTTCCCAGAGAACGCCGCGCAATCCAGCGAGCTGTCGCTGCCTCCACTCTATCGGCGTCGTTTTGAGGTTCCAGCTGCCATTCAAACTGCTGTGCAGGGTACTGCCACACTACTTCTCGGACTGTAATTTTGCGGTACAGGTGCTGCGAATTAAAAAACTTTCCCGATATTCAAAATATTTTTTTTTCTTATAACTGACAACACTATATTTCCAAGGACGGCAAAGCAAAAATGGCGAATACGCAAAAGAGATGTGTAGTTCGAAGATGACATTACTGATTGTTACAATACAGAATTTAGCAACATAACACACTAAATAAAAGAGTCTACATTTTCAAGAAAATGTTGTGAAAGGTTTCAGCCATTTTTCATGAAACTATTGCTTATGATTAATTTGTATTCACCTATTTCAGCGTAAACTGCTTTTCTACTGCTTGCTTAACACGTACTCATACCTGGGAGAAGGGTTGCGTAGAGAACCATTATTCATTTTATTTCCTTTCTACGAGGATGAGTCAATAAATAAGCCACAACCTGTGGTACGGTCATCAGTGCCGCGTGTACGAGCCTGAATTTTTTTTTTTTTTTTCTTTTCACCATAGTCTTCCTGTAAACTTAATCACTTATCCCATAGTTCGACAAGTCCTTAAAAGCCTACAACATAAATTCTTGTTGCAGCGGTAGCATCTAACGGATGATTTCTCGCTCTGTAAAGAGTTTATTTGGTTCCTTAAATTGCTGCAACCCACAAGACTGGTGTGTTCTGGGAGTAGCGAAACACCCCGAAACTGGGAAAGATTGTGCCATCAATGGTTAACGAGCGCGTCTAGGGTGCTCTTTGTTTGTGATTTTTTCTTGTCCTTTGTTGAATTCCTGTACTCAACAAAACACAGCTTTTCATGAAATAAATTTCTAGCCATATATCTGACGAATTTCACTACGAGCATCCTCGGCGGACAGTCTCTTGGCTCACAAAAATCGCGTTGTTCTCACTGGGTACACAGTTACAGATCGCCTGCCGCCTTGGTCCAGCTGCAGACCGTTAATACCGTCAATCGCTACCTTTCACGCGACGGCTGCCACCTTCTAGACACGTATGGACGCGAAATTTATAACGATATGCGATATTCTGCCGTTTCCCACTTATTTATTGACACACCATCGTATTTCCTATCAGCGTGCAATGTTACCAATGGTCCATAAACCTAAACATATGTATGAATTTGTGGACGATTGTAAGTGCATGTGCGACCGTAGAAACAGAACAGTTCTCACGATTCTCGTTGCAGAGCCACGGAAACGTCCGTCAAATTTAGTTTTCAAAACTGATGTGACCGGACCGAACACAACAGTTTTTTGTCCTATTCTTCTTAAAAATGTATCCCTTGCTATTGGCGTCAGGCAGACCAAGCTGTGGAAATTTCCGTCGTATTCTTCTTCAAATTTTGCGCAATAAAGTGGTGTGAGCTTGAGTGGCGGATGCTAGCTAGCGTTTTCGTCATTCACCCGATTAGCCAAAGTGCCTGGCACTGCAGAATCATTTCTGAGGACTACCTGTCCTCCGCCCACACTATGGACATTGCAGCACACCACAGCGTCTGAGAAGTTATAGAAATTTCTCTGAGCTCATCGGGGTTTGACAGCTTGCTGAGAAAGTCGTGCTGCTTTCTGGCACAGTTACGATAAACCATTTTTATTGGGATTCTGATTAGTCGTTTCAATTCTTCATATAGGTAATATGTATAGTAATTAAATTCAATTATCGAGGGAGTTAGGTAGCTAAATTTTGCGTGTGTCAGTTTTATCGTTTTCAATTTAGTTCTTGGAAGGACGTCTTTGATTTCATTACCCACCCATACTAGCGTTCCTCCGTTGTACTCTACCGAATTTGTCCGGTAGGAGTAATGGTCACAAACTAGGTCCGATGGCCACAGCCTGCAGTTCGTATGCATTATTACGATTGTCTTCTTTTCCATGTGTAACGAGTGTTTTAGTGCCTTCACAAGAACACTGAGTCCCACCCTTCTGATGACATGATCCTTTTGCCGAGAGAATTATGTCAACAGAATTTGCTAAGAACTAACCCCCCCTCCCCCCTGAAGGAACCACATTATTAAGATGACTTTGCGTTGTTAAAAGATTGCTTAAATCGAGGAGAGAACACCTCACTCATAATAAACATCTTCTTTTATGGAATACAGTTCGTTAGTCTTCTCCCCCTACTCCTCCCTTCCACCTCCTGTGATTATTAACAATAACTGTCCTGTCTGAGCAATGCCTTTGTATATGATTAACTAAATTTGTTGCATGATCAACGGTGCTGAAGACGATTAGTTAGATTCCTTTGGGCATTACAGATAAATCATTGCGACAAATTCCATTACATTCTCTTCAGAGGATACTGCAGGTAGAGAGGCATTGCCTGCTTATCATAAATAGCACAGTGCCTTAGTAAAGTACATGGCATATGGCGAAAGATGTTTCATGTATTATACTAAAGTCAGAATTAACAATCAGACAGTAATATGACAATAGATAGCATCAATGTGCAAAGAAAACATTACAGAAAGATCAACGGGCACCTTTTAGTGGCATTGTGTTAAATCAAAAGGAAGAAGTTAAATCACCCACCAACAGCCGTTTTCAAGATTGCGTCCACAGCCGCAATAAATTTCTTCAATGAACTTTTCCTGTGTGATGCTGGTTTTTTCATAGAAAAAATACTTTGCTTAATTGACGGATTGCTGATTTCACTCCCGTTGGACATTATAAAACAACATTTCCCAAAAATTAGCTTATGTGCTTCGTATACCAGCGGGGTGGAAAGAGCAAGGCGCGACGCCATCTCTAACAACAATGCAAGACTGATGAGGTAGGTACGCTCAGTCTCTGATGCGAAGCTTTATGTGTAGAACGAAATGAACTGCAATCCATAAACCTGTTTAGGTACCATGCCAGCATATGCGACATATTAAAACAGGTAATTTTAAGCAATTGACAACTGGTATGATTAAAGCCGGATAAGGACTTCTTTTTTTTTTTTTTTTTTTTTTATTTTTTTTTTTTTTAGTTCTGCTCGTACATACAGAATTCCACATGCGTCATAATTGCGATTTTATTTAGTATGTTTTTACTGTTCTCTTACTGCATCGTGCTCTTTCGACGCTGCTGTGTGGGTCATGTACTGTAAGCATATAATGTAATTTTAGTGTGGTCACAAGGGGACCAAAGTTGATATTCGAAAATGAAATGAAGTGCATATTTCAAATTAAAAACACCTCGTGCAGGAAAATTATTTCAGGTGCAGTAATACAAGTAAGGCATTTATCCAGAGTTCATACAACATATAAGTAATAGTTTATTCCAAAGCCAACAACGATAAAGTCTTGAAAAGCAAAAGCATGCGCTTATAAAGAGCACATGTTGCAAAAAGTCATACCAGATGATAACCCTAGGTGTGAGGAATTTGCGACAAATATTATGGCCAAGATGGGTTATCAGGTCCTAGACGTCCTGTTTTTCGTTCAGTCATATATTTGGCATCCTTGTGTTATTAGAAAGTGCGCTCTTGCTTAGAACTAAATGACTGGACTTCTTCAGAGGCAGCACTTGGTGCGTGTAAATTGTATGCCGTACCAGATGCACAAGAAATGCTGGTTTTCAGTTGGACTGAGTGCATTTCACTGCGGCTTATAGAATTTTTAATGATCATTTCACACGCAGGTGTATCGATAATTGCATGGTCTACTTAGAACCCAGACGTCAACCTCTGGCCTTGTTTTTATTGTTTACAGCGAGCAAATTAAGTGGCTGGTTCAATGATTTTGCGCAGCTGGGAAGTCTCTGCACTGAATTATAGTGCATAAGATCCAAACACGTCAAGTAAATAAGTAGACGGAGTTTTTCATACAGGAGCGTACTGAAGAGACCGGCACCAGGCGCTACAAACTTTGAGTTACTGTATGCATACGGCATAGACGGTCTCTGTTTATATGTTATTACTTGCTATAGCCTCTAATCTAGTAAATCATTGATAGATATACTGCAATTTTGTCTCGTGATGGCACTTCTGTAGTCACATCTGCACTCAGAACTGAATATAAATGGGATACGAGACATCTGAGTCGAGGAACGGAAACTAGATCGACTGTTGCCTAGCTGTATGTTCGAAACCAGCCACAAAGCACAACTAACCAAAGGGTGTATATGCAGCACACTAGCTCTACACGCGTTTGACTGACCTCACTGTCTCACCATTCAGCTCTCTACACCTTCGTCTCTACGAACTAAAGCAAGTGGGTTTCAATTAACTTATTCCTAACAAATCTTACAGTTTTTGACAACTATTACAGTTGAAATTTTCCGACGCTAAAAGTCAATTCGTAGCGAGCGCACGCGCGCGCATGTGTGTGTGTGTGTGTGTGTGTGTGTGTGTGTGTGTGGGTGGGTGGGTGTGTGTTGGTGTGTGTCGGTGTGTTTGTGCGTGTGATTCCAAAGTTCTACCTCCTTCGGTTGCGGGATTACTTACTCCGGGGAGGCCTTTACTTGTCTTTTGAGAGACATTGGGCACAAAGATAAGGTCAGTCAGGCCTTGATACTTAGAATAATTCGAGACTTACCTAGTCCCTTATTTTGCTGGATCAAGTACTCGTGCATCCTGTGATTGTTCCACGATAGGGCTGAGCATGCTTACTATTTCATTTAGTTTTCTGGTGTGTTCCTCGATCTGTTGTTAAACTGTTTGCATTCCTTTGTAGTAGAAATAGATAGAAATTTCTCGGTTTACCTCAGAGATGGCGTTGGTATCAATGAAACTTTGGTTTGTTTGGCATATTGACACATGTTACAGTCAAATGTCTAATTGATCTACAAATAATTTCGTTTACCACGTTTTTAAACTAGTTGAGTGTTTCATTCAAAGGGATAAGCTACACAGATGCTTGGAAAAAGTGAAACACAAAGACAGAGACGTGATCACAATGAAATATATTCCACCGATTAGGGACATTATACTAAACAAATGATCAGCATTACCAATCTGTACTTGCACTGTGACTGAGGTGCCACCACGTGCTGCAATCAGAGCCGCTATATGTCGCGGCATGGAATCTAAGAGTGCCTGAATATGCTGCTGGGGGAATACTCTGCCACGTAGTTTGAAAAGGCGTCCACAAAGCATCAAGTGTGGCTGCAGGAGGACCTGAACGAGCAAGGAACAAAGCGACCATACCTCAGACATGTTCGCTGGGCGACATTTCAGGCGACAAGCAGGCCACGGAAGCAATAGTACCCATCGTTCTTCGAAAAAGGCTTGCACATTCGTCACCACATGCGACCGGACGTTGCAGTGCTGATTATGGCATGTGGAAAGGCATGCAAGAGGGGCAGTTTCTCGAGCTGTACAACCTCCCTGATGTAGCGGTAGCTATTCAGATTGCCCTCAAGACGTAGGACGCGAGTTCGCTTGTTATTGGCAATGAAGCCACAAATCATAACCCTCCTCGTCTGTCCACTAAGGGGCTCAATAATACAGTCTGCCCAACACCGTTCATCACGATGGCGTCGAACGCGTATGCGTCCATCAGTGTAGGAGAAGTTGAAGGGGGTCCAAAAAATGGTTCAAATGGCTCTGAGCACTATGGGACTTAACTGCTGTGGTCATCAGTCCCCTAGAACTACTTAAACCTAACTAAGCTAAGGACATCACACACATCCATGCCCGAGGCAGGATTCGAACCTGCGACCGTAGCAGTCGCGCGGTTCCAGACTGTAGCGCCTCGAACCGCTCGGCCACTCTGGCGAGCAGTTGAAGGTGTCTTATCCGAAAACACCACATTTTGCCACTTAGCACGCCATTGTCAGCGTTCACGTCCCCGTTTCAGTCTGCGACGTTCGTGGCTTCTGGTCAATGGAAGCCGAGGCAATGGCATTCGTGTCACCAGTCCAGCCCGGAGACGACAGCGTCGAACTGTCGGAGGAGACATGACCTCACCCGTCGCAGGGCGCCAACATCACGCCAACACTGTGGACGAAACTGTTTTGTCCGTCACGGCCAAGAAGACAACACGGCAGTGTTCACCCTGTGTCGCCCACTACCCTGTCGGCGCTGTGTGCGGCCCTCTTCTCTCCACTGTTGCCACATAAGCCACACTGTTGAAGCAGTCGAGCGCACTCGCATGCCGATACTGCACCCTGTGATGTCGGCGAGGCATAGTGGCACTTGTTACACGCTTCCACTTCGTACGACGGCTCCGCACCGACTGAGCGTTTCGCAACACTAACCTGCCCAGTCACACTCAAGGTCTCTGTTGGCAGCTACGTGCACGCCATCTGTCCGCCATTTAAATCTGTTATTATCTTTCAGCTGTTCTACACCTTCTCTCATCGTGGCATGGTGAAGAACACTGCTTCCGAGTGTCACACTTTTCACAAACGGTAGTGTATAATACCAAGCTGTCTCAAAAAACTTGTTCTTAACCCTTTATTGCCGACGACATTTCATATAAAGCTGGTGAAAGTTTATACTGTACCGTCTGATGAAGTAACCACAGCTTTTCAAATACCTGTAATATCGTCGCCAGGCGTGTTTCCCGCGAAATAGAATCCCAACATCCCACTGCGTGCGCCGTCTAGCTGCCGCGCCTCGTCAACAAGTCCCTGCTTCCTTACACCTCAAACACTCTTCATGTCCTTCCTATAGGCAATTTTAACCGTCCTCCGCTAACAGACAAGGAAATAATTCGAGAGATCTGTCCATCCAATCAACTGTAGCCGGCCCTACCTCTACCTTTTCCTAATGCTGGCTCATCCCACTTTTATACTGCGAAGCGTTTTGTCCCATGCTGTGGTCTGGCAGCTGTAGACAGGTACAGTGCAGGCCTTTAAGAATAACGTTTTACAGGTGGAGTTTAGTCGATAGAAAGAGTTTGACAAGGTACATTGGTTTCAAGGATGACGGCAACGGAATGTTAGTTTCTGGTCTGAACAATATAATCTTTTACTGGCAGCGCGAGACATTTCCTGTCGGTCCCTGCAGCCGTTTTATGTTATACACTACATCCTCGCTGCTGTAGTCGGTAAAAATGGGTTTGTAATAATCGGTGCTGTTCGTCTGGCGTGTGGTTGGATGAGTTGAGCCGGGCGCAAGCTCGCAGTTCCTCGCCGGCGCGCCGTAAGCCACGGAATCTCGCACCAGGGCGTATCGCTTCTGATCGGGCGTGCCGGCGACAGATTTCATATGGGGAAGTGATGCGTCATTCATAGCCTCTCTTTCCCAAGTGGCTCTTTCCGCCTTCCTTTGGTGCCAGACGTCAAGCTCGGCGTTTCTCGGGCCCGCCAGGATGTTGCCTTGTCGACGCGGAAGCGAATGGTGCGTGGCACAAGGGGAGCTATGTCCAGGGACCGAAGATCTGTCCCTTAGGGGGGAGGGTTGAGCGGGGCTGCCAGGCTGCAGGGGGTATTGCTCACTCTATGTGCGACCCCTCTGCGCTGGGCGGCTGCTGCTCCTCTCCCTCTCTGCGCAGAGCACAGAACACCAGGTGCTCTGCATTCCGGCGACTTCGTTTGCCGGCGTGCGATCTCGGCGCGAGTCGGCAAGGATGCTTCGCCGTGCCCGTGGGTAACCGGGGCGTGTTCTGCCAAACCCAGGAGATGGTGACATCGCCTGGGCCAGGTTAGCTGGATCCAGGCCACTGAACGACTGAGTGACCCGCCCACATCCAGAGCAGTAGTGGGTCCCTGGCCGAAAGGTGGAAGCTCGGTCTAGTAGGCGGAGAAGGACGAGAAGTGTACCCGCTTCTCTGGAGTGCGGGGTGTACCTACAGAGGAGCGTCGAGTGAAATCATCGATGCCGGGGCCACCGAGGGGGACCAGTACGTTGGCGACGGCGTTCTGAACCCTGCGGCTCGGGAGTGCCCTTGGGCTAGGGGCGAGGCCGGTAACGAGCTGCATCTGTCCCCCCCCCCCCCCCCCCCCCACCCTCGCCATCCTATGCCAGAGGAGCCGGTCGGGGTAAGAGACAGGCTACCTCCTTTTTATCACTCGTTAACTCATGATGGCTGAATTAGAAACGAGGGATGTGATTGCGCCTTCACTGGCATCTACGATGCCTGATCCCTCTCCACAGGACGAGCTGGGACAGGCGACTGATGAAAATGTTTCACAGAGATGTGCTAGAATTACGCTATTCTTGGAGCAGAACATTAAAAATTGCAAAATTAGTCAAGCGGCTCTGCTAACCAACAAAAACGAGTTGGCTGAATGGGCTATTGCAATGCCAAACTCGAAGGCCGCATTGAGAAACTGGAGAAAGAAAACGAGAGATTAAGGAAGCAACCAGTTAAGACCTGGGCGGGAGTGGTCGCACAAGCGCCACTCAAGCCACACCACACTACTAAAGACACGATTGCGAAGGTAACCAAACGGCCAGACACGGCGGTCTTCCTTAAGCCCCTACCCGGCCAAGACATCAAAAAAGTACAGGAACTTTTTACAACAACTGTTAGTCCTGTTAAAGATAAAATTAAGATCAACTAGGTTAAACCTGGTAAATATGTTGTAATTGTAGATGTAGCTGCTGATCAAGATCAAGAAAAACTTCCGAATAATGAAAAATTAAGCAAGGTGGTCAAATGCGAACCACTCAAGAAAAGAAATCCTTTAGTTGTCCTGTATGATGTAGCTACAGTAATGAAAGAGAGGAATTGTATGAAACAATAAAAAGACAAAATTTTGAAGACGAAGAGTTTAAAAGGAGTTTTAACTTGAGATATAAAACGGGGCCTCAGAAACGTAATGTCTTTCATCACGTTGCTGAGGTCACCGGAGCAATGTGGAAAAAAGTAATGACACTGGGCAAACTCTATATTGGTTTTCAAGCGGTCAGTATCAGGGATTACCTCGTGGTACCTCGTTGCCATAACTGTGGTGACCTGGACTACATTCTCCAGCACTGCACCAGGGGGTTGGCTTCTCCAAGTGCGGTGAGGAAGGTCATGCATGCAAAGATTGCAAGGCAGCAGGGGTATGTATCCCATGTAAGAAACGAGGTAAAAGATCATGTGGAGACACTGGTCGGAACTGCCCTACTTACAGGATGCTTGAGCAAAGGCTCATTTCCAGAACAGACTATGGCTGAGAACAGAAATGGGAACAGGACGCCAAAGTGAAAATCCCCGAGCAGAAGGAGGAGGGACGCTATGAGAGCAAGTAAATTCAGAGAATTATTGAGGTCGCTCACCCATAAAATCGAAATATTTTACATAAGGATACAAACGGAGTTTTCCACGTTGGTTGTAGCTTCCCCTTCCCAAAGTCGGGGATTTAGGCCGATAAAAGATCTAGAGCAACAAGGGCATCCTGTGGTAATGGCCCTACCTGTGGCCATGCAGAAAAGTAAACTGTGCAGAGCAGAACATCCAGTTCAACAAAATATAATAACAAGTACCAGTGTGCTCCCAGCTACACAAGACACCACTCTGGTCAGACTACCACCCGCTGACTCAGTTAGTGTATCCGAATATAGAATACGCCTTGCAATTGGCAAGGCTGGAGCAGCCAACTACCCTGACCACTGCATTGCGACATGTGGTTCGTGTAGGGCATAAATATGGCAAAAAGGCCACCTTCTCGGTGATGGAGGCTGTAGACAGAATACAGCTCAAGTCGAGGACCTCCCCACCGACTTCGGAGCCCTGCGAGATCTGCTTAAGAAAGTTTTTCAAAGACGAGGCGAAAAATTCGATCTTGATGACAACTATACACAATCAGTCTTGGCAAATGAAAGCATCGCTTTTGGTTGGATAGCAGATTTGTGATGCAGGAGCTGCGTAAGGTGATGGAGGAGAAGAGACTAGAAGTGATCTGCTTGCAGGAGCCTACTCCCAAGCTGGAAAAATAGCTTCTGCAGCTGCAACATGGCAAACTGTCATCAGTGGGGATGACCCAAAAGCGCCAATAATAATTATTGCGGGTAACAACTCTCTCTCAGTACACAGTCACTGCAACGTCGTGGAAATGCATTCCCCCGCGGTAGTACTAACTCTCGTATAAATGTACTTCCAGTACGGAGACAATACCGAGCAACACTTAGACCATCTTAAAAGAGTAATCACGGCGTTGCGGGGACGAAAAGTAATTGTAACTGCTGACGTTAATGTAAAATCTCCCCTATGGTACAGTGGCACAAGAGACGCAAACGGAGAAAAAGTGGAAGAGTGGTTCATGGCCTTGCAACTTGTGGTGGCCAACAAGCCTGGCAAACCTCCCACCTACACAGCAGGAGGAGGACAAGGCACAAATATTGACTGGCCGCTAACCACATCAAACGCCATTAACATTATAAAGAATTAGAAGGTTGAAGACAATGCCACCACAAGTGATCACAATCTCATCACTTTCACTTCAGGCGACAGAAAGTGCCACTGGACCATGGGATGGGAGGTTCAGATAAACTACAACAGAGCAGATTGGGAACGCCTAGCGAGGGAGTGCGACATTCCTCCGTTACCGGAAGGTGACCCACACCAGGACACAGACGTGAATGAGTATGCCGAAGAGCTAGTGAGTGCGATTACCAGAGCGGTGAAAGCAGCCGTACCAACTAGGAGGAAGGCCATGGTCAGCCAAACTAGAGGATATGCTTCAGTCTGTCAGGAGGCTGAGGAGGCACTACCAGCGCAGTGTCGACTGGTGGGAAAGCAACAATGGTTGCAGCAGTACCGGGAGGCAAAGGTGAGATTGCAGAATGAACTTCGGGCGGTAAGGGTAAGAAGCTCGGGTAAGCTACGTAATAAATAAATTAGCTACAGACCCGTGGGAAGTACCTTACAAGCTAGTGAGAGAAAAGATCCGCTCTCCAATGCAGATATCAACAGTCAGGCACGGGGACAGGATGACGGAACCCTGGTAGGAAATTGCCGAGGTCCTCCTCCAGTCCCTGCTGCCTGACGACAGTGCGGACGGGGAAACCGAAAGCCAGAGCCAGTTGAGAAATGAAGGTCTTGTTAGATATACCAACGATAGGGCAGTATATCCCTTTTCTGAATAGGCGGTAGCTGCCAATATAAAATCGCTAAAGAGAGGGAAAATCTCCCGGCGAGACGGCATTGTGGCGGAGGTGGTGCAATTCTTAGCCCCTCAGCTGGTAACACCACTCACCCAATTATTTAATGAGTGCCTTAGGTAGGAAAAATTCCTGAAAATCTGGAAAGTTCCAAGTGTTGTAATTATT
This sequence comes from Schistocerca piceifrons, assembly GCF_021461385.2. NCBI lineage: Eukaryota > Metazoa > Arthropoda > Insecta > Orthoptera > Acrididae > Schistocerca > Schistocerca piceifrons. Next base: position 575,317,467 of record NC_060138.1, on the reverse strand, counting down.
AAAAAAGGACCCGACAAAGAACCGACTGAAACTAAATCATACAGACCGATCTGTTTATTGGACTTGTTTGGGAAATTACTTGAGAAATTGTTGGCTGACAGATTGGCTGCACACTGTGTGCTGTGCGGGATGAGTAGCAGGCAGTTCGGCTTTAGCCTGGGCGGTCGGCAACTGACGCGATCGCCCTGGCGGCCGAGGTCTGGGACTCAGCCCCGTACAAGTACGTGGTAGGAATCATGCTGGACATCAGTGGTGTCTTCAACTTCCTGTGGTGGCCTTCGCTCTTCTCCTGTTTACGACAGAGTGTCCAGGGCAGCTATACGTTTTTCTGGGGAGCTATTGCGAGGATCAGGAGGTCTGGCTATCACCCTCTAGCGGGAAAGTTGGAAAAATGATAACAAAGGGATACCCCCAGGGTTCCGTGTTAGGCCCCTTGTTCTGAGACATCCACATGGAGCCACTATTGGCTAGCCTACAACAGAGTGAAGAGGTGCTACAGGTGATAGCCTACGCAGATGACCTCCTCTTGTTGGTTGGCGGCCGTAGCCGCGAAGATATCGAGCCTAAAATAGAGTCACGGAAAAATTAAAACTATGGTGCCGGAATGCAAAGATGACAATTTCACCGAATAAGTCTACATATATTTTGCTAAAAGGACAACTCATACGGAAGGTCACAATGAGAACTGAGGGTTCGCCAGTTCTCATTGATGAAAGGTGGAACTTTGGAAAGCACATCGAAACCGTAACACAAAGGACCCTACAAGTAATCAACAACCTTATCTCCATTGGTCAGAAAAGATTCCATCTTCCCCCTCATCTGATAAAACTATAACAGCTTATTAACATCAATAGTGGATTACGGCTCGGGAGTATGGGCGCACAGGCTCACGAGAGTGGTGCCCGCCATGACGGTGAGAAGGGTGCAGAGGAACATGATATTAACGTCAGTGGGGGCCTACAGGGCATCTCCAGGTGGGGCCCTACAGGACATCTCCAGGTGAGGCCCCATTAGTGATAATTGGGCTCTGTCCTCTTCGAGATCAAAATTAGGGAGCAAGCGGCATGGTTCTGGGTCAAGAAAGTGGACATCGAGAAAACAGGGGACATTCTGGGTTTTCGGGTTGGGGATAATAGTGCGATTAGGAGAAGAGGCAAGGAGCTATGGCAGGAACCCTGGGAAGCTGATGATACTGGCCGAAGAACATTTCAACTTTTACCAGACGTGAAAGAACGGTTGGGCATGAAATAATTTGAGCCAACTCAGAGACTGTTTCATTTTCTCACTGGTCATGGGCCTTATCTGACATATCTACGTCGGTTTGGGAAGAGGGCTACCCCTGCGTGTAACTGTGGCGCATCGGAGGGAGGAGCCGCATTGTGTCAACTACGAGACAATAACACGTGCTTCCTATTGAGACGTGAGGATACATTTCGTACTTTAAACAATCTAGCAAACGAGGTATCACGGAAAGTTCTATTAGAATTTCTGAGAGACGATTCGTGAAAAGTAACTGTTGTGGATTGGCAAGACAGCCAACCCACTATGAGAGAAAGCCGAAAGGCACGCGTTTTAGCTCACGCAGGCTGGCGTGAGGTCTGGAACTGGTCAAGGAAATGAGACTAGCAAAAAACGTACGTAGCTGCTGGAATACTTAACTTTAATCCATAATTGGTAAACATCGCTCTTGACGGTACATGTTTCACAGCATCGATAGTAACTGGTAATGGCGTCTTGCTAGGTCGTAGCAAATGACGTAGCTGAAGGCTATGCTAACTATCGTCTCGGCAAATGAGAGCGTAAATTGTCAGTGAACCATCGCTAGCAAAGTCGGCTGTCCAACTGGGCCGAGTACTAGGAAGTCTCTCTAGACCTGCCGTGTGGCGGCGCTCGGTCTGCAATCACTGATAGTGGCGACACGCGGGTCCGACGTATACTAATGGACCGCGGCCGATTTAAAGGCTGCCACCTAGCAAGTGTGGTGTCTGGCGGTGACACCACAGTAACTACTAACCACATGTGTCCCAGTACCCCGATCCTGTACCGCCTGGGCGTGGATAGGTCGACTAACATCACAGTTGGAATCCGCCACGTGCAAGACTAGGGGGATTGGGGTACAACAATACCGAACTGAGACATGCACCGGACTTGGCATAGGATAGAATCTAGTTAGTAGGGCTTAGAACTAGGAAACAAAAATAGGAACCTGCAACGACTAAGTCATCCTTGGCCAGCCTAGTGTCAGAGGGATGCTCATCGAGATTTTATCGTTGGGCAAGGCCGTGTAGTAGGTTTATACACTTCCCTGACACACCTGTGACGCTGCAGGCAGCAGAGGTTAGCCATTAAGTAGCCATTAGAATAAGTAAATTATTAGCAACAGTAAATAAATTGCTCATTGTAATACACTGTACTGTACTGTAGCTCACATGTAAACACTGTAAATTAGCTGATAATAATAATATTATTGTAACATTCAAGGATCCACTAATCACCTGAGGTGGTGGGTTGTTATATATAATATATAGAGATCAAGAATAAGGATTAAAAAACAAAAAAAAATCGCTGCTGTTCATTGCGAAAAATCTGAACATTATTTTGCAGCAAATTTTGTAAGGAATGTTAAGAAGGCTCGTTAAAGAACTATTAAATGATTATAGCTTCTCATAAGGAGAAATTTAACGGAAACAGCGTGTAACAATATTGTTAGTTTATTTATCTTGATATTTTCGATGTGCGTATTCAGCACGCTGTAGTGGCGAACATTAATATTTCTGTCAATGAAACAAAAGGAACGTCAATCACAACGAACTTCGGAAACAGCCCGCCACATTAGAAGCCAAATGTTGGCGCTGTAAGTGCCTGTAGTAAGGTTTCTCGGAAGACCTCATTAGCAGAATGACAAGTGCGACGCGCCGGAGTATCAGATAGGCAGCTACAGGCTCCAGCAGTTAACAAACGATGCCCTTCTCAATAATCTGCCGTGCCATCCTCCTTCCCGCAGGCAGAGAGCACGCTCCTCCCACCGCGGCTACTAATTACAGAATTGTTATTTATGACGTATTGACCAACATAATTGAATGTCAAACGAGGTAGCGATCCGTCTTCGTAACTGGCGCTTCGGTGGTCTGCAGGGGACGGAATTACAACAAAGTAATACCGGCCCTAAGGGCCGCCGGGTCAGATGCAGCCGTGATACGGTATCATATTACTTTCAAATGAGCCACCAGAGTGGCTGTTAGTGGATCGCCTCTCCCACAGAGCTGCCGCCCCAGATGTGCACCGGGCGCCGTACCTTCTGTCGTCGGCTTCCCATACACGGCAGGAATGTAGTTAGCTGTAATAAGCCTCATGGAACTCGCTGACTACATGTTTGCGCTTAACTACTGTCAGCAGCAAAGTTCTCACTGATGCAGCAGTATCCCAGATTCGAAAAGAATAAGATGATGAAATTTCCAGGCAGTGTTTAAACGAATTGATTCATATTCCACCCAGAATTATCCAGGAAATTCCAAAAAAGACATCCCTGTATTTTCATAAGGGCGTTAATCTTCCTTCTGCAGTGCAGTCTGGGACGTGTTAGCGTCATGGTGGTTGCAACGTCCGCGTAACAGCTTTCAGCGTCTTAATACTTGATGAGAGAGAGACTAAAAAAACCAAAACTTCTGGGTTCTAACCACCTTTGTTTTTTGCTTCGAATCGAGGTGACATCTAACAGTTACCTGCAATACGTAATGAAGGTTGTAGGAACATATGAAAGAAACGAGTCATTCAGGTGCAGATCGTATACACTACTCAGTACGTCAGTATTATATCAGAAGTGGGATTATTCCGTAGTGCTTTCATGGGACGCTCTAGTAGATTACCGTTGCATTTCTCACACATGGCAATGAAGTGTGTATTTGTATCTAGCAATGAATGTTTGTGTTTGTGGTGTTAAGGATGGGTGGACTGAATCTAAGTAAGAGCATTGAAGTTGGTGCAACAAGATAGATATTTCAGTGTCGTATGAGCATGTTTGCGTTATAATAGACTCCTTTTTCATTTTCATTTAATCCTGAGAGTTCGAACAGGATTATCTGAACAGGATTACGACGTGCAAGTTGCAGAGTTGCAAAACGATCGGCCATCGCAGTCTGATTAGGCTGGTGACTGTACTCTTATTTAACAACAAGTTCAAACGTTCCATTTAACTAATTTTCTTTAAAATTAACTTATGATGTGGACGCAGTTCGATGATTTTTACTTTATCCTATGCAGTGAAGCTGCATATCCGAACTTAAAAAGTAAAGTCAGTTTGATAATTTCAAATTCTTGTAAAAGATTTACTTCACTTCATTTACTCGATCCTCTGCATCACAACCAGTACTCCAGTCTGTACTTCAACTCTTTCCAGTACTTGTTGTGTGCAGGTTATAACTGTTATTGGCAAGAACGTGAGAGTGCAGTGTGGAGATTTTTTTTCCTAATGGTATCGTCTCATTCCACTTTTAAGTCCAGAATGTCAGCTCCAACGTACCTTATTTTACTGCTACAATTACAGGGGAGTTTGAATCCTTACATAAGTAAGACAGATGATGTGAGTAGACTTTGCGACGTGGATTCTCCTCGCAACCGTGTTCCGTCCAGTTCTAAAACCATTTGTGAGATCGTTTGTAAAATAATCATATTTATCTTAATCTGTCTCGCTGTTCATGGCATTAGGTTACGGTGCGCGTAGAGCGCTGCTAATGTCAACACCAGCCGCATTCTTTTTATATGACGTCACATCGTCGTCCGAGAGTTGTCTAGACGTAGTGAATAGCTGAAGTGCAGCCAGTCCTTCCTCTTCTTGTGCTGTAGTTTCCGGCTGTATCTGATTTGAGTTATAATGTGTTTGGGAGGCGCGTCGTCTTAACGCTTTCGGCTCCTTTCTGTCGAATCTCGACCGTCCGAACCGAACAGCTGGGCCTGCAGATGAAGAGACACGAAGTACACCATACAAAAAAAAAAAAAAATTGCCACTGCTAATAGACATCCAGCCTGTACAGTGTCAGAACACTCCTAGCCTCCATAATGGCCGCTATTCGACAAGGAAGAGAGTTCAGAAGCTTCATTATGTATATGTATCCCATGTCCAGGTGAGGTTACTTGGAGTGGTTAGATTCCGTAGAGCCACCAAACTGCGGGGACGTTGCTCGCTACGTTTCACCCATTATTCAAATAGTCCCAGACATTTCCTTTCGGACTAAGGTCGAGTGATTTAGTTGGCTAGTCGAAGGACCGGCCGGTGTGGCCGAGCGGTTCTAGGCGCTACAGTCTGGAACCGCGCGACCGCTACGGTCGCAGGTTCGAATCCAGCCTCGGGCATGGATGTGTGTGATGTTCTTAGGTTAGTTAAGTTTAAGTAGTTCTAAGTTCTAGTGGACTGATGACCTCAGAAGTTAAGTCCCATAGTACTCAGAGCCATTTGAACCATTTCAGCTAGTTGAGGTGTGTGAGTTTTCCTCAAACCAGGAAGATGTGTGTGCAGAAATGCGAATGCGTCTGGTCTTCCTCTTGGAAGCGGAAACTGGTCACAGCCTACTCATCGTGAAGATGCGGAAGAAAGAACACCACTTGATCACTGAGATCGTTCAAATAAGAATATTGGTTGATCGTCACGATAACCTGAATGAGTGGTAGGAAAAACGCCCCCAGAATAACACAAAACCACCATCACACGCCCCACACATTGCAGATTAAACGCAACACTGGGTGGCAGATGCACTTCACGCCTTGCATCATTTGAAAAGAAGGAAAATGCCCCCATCGGCTACTGTCCACCTAGTGCATACTGAAAATATGCAGGTTTATTTGACGACGTAAGGTATGGACTTTGGCGAGATACTCGATTCCAAATGATCACTCGATCCATGTGTTAGCAGTTTCCGCTCGGTTGCATTCACTGACAGCAGCTGTTCCTCTCTGATTTAAAACCGACTGTCGTTGACGAGGAATGAAACTCAGATGTATTCCTTGTCTGTTAGGATCTCTGGAGCTGCGATGCATGATTGGGAGTGGTACATCATTTCTCGTAGACATACTGTACAGTCCGCGTTGATACACCAGCAAATCGGAGAAATGCATCGTTACGCCTAAACGAGATGGATCTTTCTGCCATTCTGTCACGTCTTCACTTCGATCTATCTTACTTTTTCAATTCAGTAAAATAAATTGGAACGTGTAAGAGACATTCAAATCAAAACGAAACACGTGGGAAAAAGTAAGCTAAGTGTTTATTATTTCGCAAGGAATCACCATAACTGTTATACTTTTATCTCACTGTGAGACAAGACAGTCAGTGCCTTCATGGAAAAAATGTTTGTGGTTGTATACAGAAACATGATTGTATCCGGCGTGCACTGCGTCCGCAACTAATCGACGGCAACCAATATCTTTCTTCAGAGCTCCGAAATATATGGGAATCGTATGGGGGCATAGGGACTGTACAGAGGATGTGTAAGCCCTTCCCAGTGAAACTCCTGAAGTGTAGTTGAAATAAGCTTGGTAACAGGTGGGTGGGTATTATCTTATATATAAATTTACATCTACATGACTACTCCACAATTCACACTTAAGTGCCTGGCAGAGGGTTCTTCGAATCACATTCAGATTATTTCTCTATCGTTCCAGTCTAGAACAGTGCGTGACAAAAATTAATATTTGAGTCTTTTTGTACGAGCTCTGATTTCTTTTATTTGATTACGCAGATCATTTGTCTCTATGGAAGCCGGCAACAATAAAATATTTTCACATTAGAAGAACAAAATTGGTGACTGAAATTTCGTGAAAATAACTCAACGCAGCGAAAAACACCTTTGTTTTAATGATTGCCATCCCAACTCGCTTATCATATTCGTGACATTCTCTCCCCTATTTCTGGGTAATACAACACGAGCTGCTCTTTTCTGAACATTTCCGATGTCATCCGTCAGTCATATATGGTAAGGGTCCCACACAGCACAGCAGCACTCTAACAGAAGGCGAACAAGCGTAATGTTAGCAGTCTCTTTAGTAGGCCTGTTGCATCTCTTAAGCGTTCTGCCAATAAAAAGCAGTCTTCGGTTTGTCTTCCAAAATTATCTATGTGATCGTTCAAACTTAAATTGTTCGTAATTGTAATTCCTAGGTATTTAGTGGAATTGACAACCTTTGGATTTGTGGGATTTATCATGTAATCGAAAGTTCTTTATGTACTCATTTGGATGACCCCCCAATTTTTCTTAATGAAAGACAATTTCCGAATTGATTTCGATCTTGTGATCACTTTTCTAGACGGAAAATGACAGCATGATCTGCAAGCAAGTGTAAGAGGGCTGTTCAGACTCCTAAATCGTTAGGGACGGCAGAGCACCTATAATACTTTCTGGGGATACGCCGGATATCACTTCCGTTTTTCTCGAAGATTTTCCGTCGATTACTACGTACTATAATCTCTCTGAGAGCAAATCACCGATCCAGTCGCACAACTGAAGCGATACTGCATAGGTATGCAATTTGTAAGGAGAGTCCTCAGGAAATCTACTCATTACTTCGTGCGAATAAATAGCTGTGTTTCACAAAAACGATATTTTTTGAATCCGTGCTGACAGTGTGTAACTAGACCATTACCTTTAACGTTATTACTGCAACATAATAGTACCGTACACGCCAACATTCTTGAGCGCCCTTGAACTTTTGCAGAGTGGCCACGTATCGTTGTGGCGCCGTGTTCCAGACGTCCGATGAGCAGTTGACCCTTGCAGTCAAAGAAAATGGTCAGCACTATTTTCCGATAGCTGGCGTGCCTGTTGTTTCTACTACGCTGCGAATGTTTTACTGAGAAGGCTTTACACGTCCTCCATATAACTGCGATATCTCCCCATGCGATTTCCATATTTTCGAAGGCCCGAAGAAAGACATCCGTGGTCGTCCACTTGCTTCGGACGAAGTGGTTCACGCCTTGGTACAATCGTGGTTCACTAAGCAAACGCAAAAATTTTTCCATGAAGGCAAAATTCGTCTTGTCTCACAGTGGGATATATTTATTAGTAGTTATGACGATTACTTTTGACATAATATATAGTTTTGGTACATTTTTACTGTCTCGTTTACATTTGTCTACTCCTTATACGTACCATTTCACTGCTATGACTTACGTCACCTGGTGCCAGTTCACTTCACCTGCAGGCCTCCAGAGCGATCAGTGTGCTCTTTTAGGGGGTGACCAATATTTTACCTGGCAAGCTTGTTTAATACGAAGCGCAAAACTTGTCTACTAAGAGTCTAATTTTCCAGCTTTCACATTCCACAGCCGCGTTATATTTCGAGGCACATTAATGCTTGGACGCGGACGAGAATGCATAAGCCAGTAATAGGAAGCCACGACTGCTGCAGCGGTGCGATCCAGACACCGCCAGCGCTGATCAGAGGCTGGCGGGCGCGGCGCGCGGCAGCCCTGGCGGCCACACCAACATCGCGTGTGGCGAGCGACCGCGCGGGCCCGGCTGCAGCCGTTTACATGTAAATGCGATCTCTTTATAATCGGGATGCCCGATCAGTCAACAGCATTTTGAAAGCTTGTTGTGAAACACGTGGACGTCCTTCCGCCTCATTTACATATTTTAATAAGGTTTAGCGTAACACCGGTTCCAGATGATTCGGGCACGTGTTTAAGATTAAAAAAATGACCTTACCGCCTGTTTTGTTTTCTCGCTTTTCTTGGCGTGTAAAACAATGTTTACAAAAACAGCTTATACCGTCGTCCTGTCGAGTTGCACTAAAATGCGGTGTTAAAGAGAAATGGCGCCAATCTCATTCCTTCTGCAGAGGGCAGGGGCGGAAATGTAAATTTCGTCCGTGAGGGATAGCAGCTACGGGGCCCCGTCTCGGGGCGGTATGCTCCGTCAACAGGTGGCAGACGGACTGAAACTGGCAAGCCTTCCCATCAATCCAAATAAATATTAGTACTAATGCTGCTTGTTTATCCATGAGAACTGTGAGCGTAGAGTTGGACATTTAGATTGTAGAAGGAACGTGCAGCCAACAACTAATGTTTTAGAGAAGCTTTTACTGCGTGGCTTAGTGTTGGATAGTCCCAGAACCGAGAACCGACAGCTAGATAACAAAGTGTTAGAAATGACGTGACGCATTCCAAGACCACATTCGAGAACAAGACCTCCCTTTTCAGGTAGCGGACTGGCTCGTCTCGGCAGCACTGTAGAGGAGAATGAAAACTGCAGGCTGGTTCTTGGGAGGTCTCGCATGAGTAGTCCTTTATGTTTGTTTCTACCTGTCTCTTACTACAGAATTGCGAACAGTTTATTTGGAACATAAAGATAAAAAACAATGCAAACATAACACTGAAATATATATTTAAAAAAAAGTATGCTGGATGATACATAGTTTACTTTATACTTGCATAAACTTAGCACCATAGCTGTGATATAGTGTCCTGAGATCTGCTATTCTAATAATTTATATTTGTTTCTTCACCGTGTTTGTCACGAAGGCTCTTTTTACGGCTTTGGCTTTCTTCGTAAATTATTTCAGATGTAGAGGAAATATAACAAACATTTAGAGAATTTTACGTAACTCAAATATATCATAAAGCAGAATATATATTAAAATTTGTCTATTGCATTCCTTGCAACATTCGTTTAGCTAACATACCTTGTCATCCGTTTATAAGGTGCAGTGAAGCTGATATATTTAAGTTTGTGATGAGCAGAGGATGACGAAATCGTACGTTTGTGTATGAGCTTGACAGCGCCCTCAATACTTCTTATACTCAATACATTTACCATTTCACGTGATGTGTATAAGACTGGACCGAAAATTTCCTGACGTTGAAGACCCTGGTTGGTTCGTGGGTTATCTACACACACTGCAATGATTTATGATGTGTCCCAGGGGAGTGTAATAGCACCTTTGCTGTCCACATTATACATTGGTGAGTTAGCGGATACGATTACTTGCAATGTTCGCCTTTTCAGAGATGATGCAGTTTTCAGTAACTAAATATTATTAGGCCCAGTAATATCCAGTCATATCTCTATAAAATACTGCAGGTGTAAAGATTGGCAAATTTCTCTTAATGCAAAAAAGCAAACCGTCGTTTCATTTGGCTGCTGTTAGGCAATTGTGTCATACAAGTATTTGGGTATAAAACACTGAGTGGAGTTACGAAATGGAACGACTGTATAAGCTCAATTATAGGTAAAGGAAATAGTAGGCTACGATTCAAAGTGGGAAAATGTAGATTGTGTGCAAAATACACAGTCCATACTTGATTTATGGTAAAGTTAATCTTACAGGGGACGTAGAGTATATACGAATTAGGACGACGCGAATTGTCGGAGGCTTGTGTGGTTGATAACAGTGTAACGGAAATACTGCAAAAACTTAACTGACAAGCACTTGGAGATAGAAGCAGCCATTTCGAAAGTATCTGCTTACGAAACGCGTTCTAGGGCAGGGATTAGGAAAATTCTTCAGGTCGTTACTTATGTATACCGCAAGGACCGTGCAGATCAAATTAGGCAAATGACAACTCCACGGAAGGTTACAAGCCGTCCATCCGTTAATGGACCGGAAAGATACCTTGACATTTGGTACGGTGGAAATTATCGTCTGCCACACGCTTCGCAGTGTTTCGCAGAGTACAGATGTACATATGGGTGAAGAAACCGTAACTCCCGAATGCGAGGGCAATGCCTTAATCGCCGGGCCACGCCACACAACACAGGTGAAGAGGCAACCACCTCGCTGGGCAGCGAGGACGAGATACAGACTGCTCAGCACGACAGCTTACGAACCGAGTGTGGCGTTGTAGCCAGTGAGCTAAACCAAATACGAGAACAATGTGATCCTCGGCGCTGCGCTTCGGAGAAGCCGCGTAGCAGCCTATTAAATCACCCGCGGTGTATGTTTCGGCTTGCTTCCTCTGGCAAAATGGCTTGCCAGGGCAACTGTCCCGTGACGAAGGCAGCTATTTAACACTTGCCTGAAAAGTAGCTGATTCCATGGGGCCAGCATAAGTAATGGGCTAATGATCTGCGTATCACATGATACGCCTGTCGGACAGTTAGGCTAGATCGTGCGTAGTAGCGAAGGCAGTGTGCACAGCTGCAGCTGACAGCGAGAACAGAGCTGGGGAACAAGCGGACGGAAAGCGGCCGGCGAGGCACCAGGGGCCGCTCGTATGTCGTCAGCTCGCTTGGCTTGACACTACTGAAGGATTTACAAGTGGAACGAGCAGGAACGCATTTACGAGCGCTCAGTCTAATTACATGTACATCCTTAAGTTGGGACACCTCCGAAGTCCACAAAATAACGCTGTTTTAACGGTGACGCTGTGCGGACTAAGCTTTGACGGAGGGACAACAGGGATACAAGTAAAATCCTGTGCATGCAGTTTGTATGCAGGGAGTTTATAAAAAAAGTGGCCCATAGTCTTACACGAGATAGTGCTGACCAAAGCATAAAGAAAGTCTGTCAACGCATGTTTGGATACAAATACTTGTTCAGCTATTCCGTTCTACGATAGCCGCCTTTCTGTTAACAATATGGGAGGAGCTCATTCTTGAACAGCCTTCCGATCTCCTTCTCAAAGAATCACGAAAGTTTGCGAACCCAGTAGCCTGCTGTCGGATTTGGCCATGCACATGGGACACACGATCCTTTAAGGCGACCACGTTGTCGATGGTTGTGCAACACACCAATGCTGTTACATTACTTCAAAGCCGTCAGCGGACGAAATTAGGCCGGCCGGTGTGGCCGAGCGGTTCTAGGCGCTTCAGTCAGGAACCTCGCGACCGATACGGTCGCAGGTTCGAATCCTGCCTTGGGCATGGATGTGCGTGTTGTCCTTAGGTTAGTTAGGTTTAAGTAGTTCTAAGTTCTAGGGGACTGATGACCTCAGATGTTAAGTCCCATAGTGCTCAGAGCCATTTGAACCATGTGGACGACCTTAAAGTCACATGAATAGGGGAGCCATGCTAATCCATCGTTTATTGAACGTTAGCGTTATGTACTGTCGTACGAGATGTAGAAAATGGAACGATGCCACGTCGTACGTAAAGAACATTCGTTATCTTTCTGCAAGTGTAAGGGCTGGAAATCAGTCGTGCAGAAAATGTTGATAAACATCACCTGTTAATCTGTCCAGTACAGTATACTTCTCTGTGTCACCTACAAATGCTGTCAACACATCGATAGTGGAGGGAATCTGATATCTTGCTTTCACGAGCGCTCGAGGGTTTGAAGTTGCCCATATGTCATTGTTGTGGTTATATATCATCCGACTCTGTGCGAATCCTGCCTCATTCGTAAATAACAACGCAGATCTTGAGCGATCCCTCTTATACCCCATTGGCAGAACTGTAATCTGCCGTGGTAGTGTTGTGGCCTCAGCGCCTGCACACGCCGGGGGTGATGTGGACAAACGAAGTGCTTGATTCACGCCATCGGCAGCTCCAATCGTTGGCACACTGGTTTCAGAACCATCTTCTACTTGTCGCAGCACTCGGTCCTCCAAATTCGAGAGTGAACCGAGCGAGGTCTACCGCCACCTCTTGTAGTTGTAGTGATCCAGTACCAGCAAGTCTTTTGAACATCCTGGTGAACTTTATTTCAGCTATAAAATTACGTTGAGGAAGTCGTCCGGCGTATATGACATGTATCTGTCGATTAACGCCGTTGGCTAAATCATGCTTGCAATTTCCCGCCTGGTAGTAGGACTCGATAGCACTTAAAGGAAGTTTTAAGTGCTACGTCTGAGAAGAGCAGCACAGTCAGAGAGTTGAATACATAGACGAACACATCCAACAAGAAATAAGCAAGCAGCGTCAACAGGAAGACAGCTCGTACCACTGGGCATGGAGTACTGAGCTTCAGCGACCAAAATAAAATGGCTTATATCTTGGCAGAAATTTTGTTCCTAGACGTATTTTTATAGGACTTTTTTATAGTCTTGACCATTCCTATCTGCTTTTAGAATAAGGGATACTTATTTTTTAACCTTCTCGTATAACTACTCTAGGCCACCTTGAGTCTTCTTGAGTCTTAGTACTAAGCTGTTCACATAAAGAAGATACGGGCTTGTTTGTTCACTCCACCGTCAAAATTTTGCCATAGTCTTCCCAAATCACCAAAGACGAGTGTAGGAAAGCTTCCTGATAGAAAAACGCGATGAAATTTCTCCCCTCCCTTGAACATAATTAAAACTTGTAAATTGAAGTAAATGCTTATGCTATATACTCCTAGCCATCATCATCATATGTTATGTAGTTGATTATCTGGCCTTGCCCAGTTACTTACTTCTGTGTCATGCATTGTTACCCATACCACGCCTGTAGGGGTGAATGGCATCGCGACTGACAGCAATCAGCGTAGCGACTCTGAAATCTGTGGATTCGACACTAGTGTAATTCGTTTTTCATTGTTTTTTTTTTCGTGCCCCCCACATTTCACCTCTAATGAAAAATCAAACTGTTTAAAAGATACATTAAGGGATATTCATTCTGCTATTCATAAGACTCCTATTGATGTCACCTGCAAAAGTAAGGACATACTGAAAACCGTGACTGTTGTTTGCCGTTTGTGCATTCGAGAGCTTCCTATTAAGTAAATTTGTTGTCAGCAGTTGACAAAAGAGTAACTTTCCCTCCGTTACTATCGATATGCAGCTGATTGTGTCGTTAAAGAAGTATTCAAGTGAATTACTACTTATATTCCTTTCTCTGTATTTACTTTAAATGAAAAGGCTTGCTAGTCTTTGCATCAGACTGTAATTATTTTGTTGGGCATTACAGACTCCGATACATATGGGATAACTGCAGTGGCGGGAGGGTTTCGTTCCACAATGTTTCTGAGTAGTGAAGCTATGGGAGAAGAAACATTAGGTTCCAACGTCCTGTCGACGCCATTGTCATTAGCGATGGAGCACGAGCTCTGAATACGAAAGAAAATTTACAGTATGGTTTTCAAGCGAACCATCATGGCATTTGTTTTTAGCGTTAGCGAAACCACGGAAACCTAAATATGGATGGCTAGTCGGGGATTCGCACCTACGGGCTCCTGTATGCGAGACCAGTCTCCGATCACCGCGGCCATCCGTTCAGTCTGAAAATGAGGAGCAGTTCTGATTTCTCATTGTCAAACAACAGAAACAATATTACTTTCCTAAAGAATTCATGGGCATATTGAAAATTCTCCTGCCTGGCAGTGAAAGAGAGTGGTTCTCAGATCAAAACTACACATTACTCGACGTAATACCTCTTTAGACGAATTCATTATTTCCAAGGTTTTTCCACTAAGTAGCTAATACTCCAGAAGGACAGGCTCCGAAAGTCTATAAAATATCAATCTCATGCAGCCATAATCTCTTCACTGAACTCAAAACGTTTTCTATTCACAAATTTCTGTACGTGAAGGAACAATGCGAGTCACTTCTGGCGTATTTCATCACTGGGTCGTTCCTTAGAAAAGGCGAAAGTCACCTTGCATGAAATAAAATTCACCCAGGCAAAGGAATTCAGATGCGAGGCTAGTATTATCTCCTCCGTTGGGCGATGCAAGACGGAGATAACATCAGCTATTGCTCAGAGACGTGGATCATGAGGAAAAGTCAGATGAATAAATTGAACGCTTTTCAAGCTCTGTCCAGGTAACGAGCACTACGGAATACATTGCTCGAACAGGGAGGCAAATAAAAAGGTTTCAGTAAGAATTAAAGGAAAAATTAGCTTTACAGAGTGAGGAAAGGAATAGCTTCATTGGCCATCTTCTGCGCCACTCCAAATGGGGAACTTATTTTATGAAAGAAAAATTGAAGGAGAAAGAGGAGGAAGATAGTCCTGAGACGAATTTGTAGTTGCCATAAAGGAAGGAGGACTGATGAAGCCTGCAGTAGATGTGGTAGATAGGGGTGCGCCCTCGACAAGGCCAGAGCCGCATCATACAGGGTGATTTAGCAGTTCCTACTGATGTTTTACGCAACCCGCAATGTTATACCTGGCCTTCAAAAACTACGATCGAGATTTTCAAATTCTCTCGCCCGCTAAGCACAAACTGTTAATCGTACAGAAAAATGAACAGTATTTTTGTGTAAAAAATTTAATTTGGTTAAATTTTTTACTCTAATACGTTTTAGCTAGAGGCCGTAGTTTACGAGTTACTCAAGAAAAACGTACAAAAGTGAGCTTCAGATGCATCCACACTCTCTCATCCAGCCCCCACCCGTCAGGATTTCTAGTATGTTGTTCATGGGACTCCTTCCTGCCACTGTATAAAAATTTGCGATTGCGAGGTCGAAACGTATATTGTTCTTCTTCATTGACTGTCCTTATTATGGCTTAGTAGAGCACTTACAAATTGTAAAATACACGTTTGTGTAAATTTTACCTAATAGTTCTGTTAATTTTAACAGCATAATATAAACAACTACATCGTTGTATTTGTCAAATTTTGACTACGAAAGTACTGTGCTTGTATGAGTTACGTTTGGATCAAATTGTCAACGTAATTAATTTTAGTGTACCATTTAGAAAAGTTGTTTTTCTTTCATTGCCCTTAGGGGCACGTTTAAATTAATAGTCTTAATGAAATATCCGATTATGCTGCTAGTCTACTAGCCTTATTAATAGAAACCATGTTGGTCTAATACCAGGAATAGTTCGTGTAGCCGGAAATTTTTGTACGCTGGTAGGAGAGAGCTGGGGAATGAGTGTGGGGGTGGAGGTGCGCGTCAAAGGTCATTTGTGTACGTTTTTCTTTTGTACGTTTCCCGCACACAACTGGGCCATTAAATTTCCTATAGAAAGTTCTTTTCATTTTTTTCAGTACGAACAACAGTCTACACGTCGCTAACGAGAGAATATAAAAATGACATGTGATTTTGAAGTCCAGGTATAACATCACGGGTTGCATAAAACGACGTCGGTAGGGGCAACTGAAAATGGCTCCAATGGCTCTGACTACTAGCAGTAGCGCGGTTCCGGACTGAAGCGCCTAGAACCGCTCGGCCACAGTGGCCGGCGTATTTCCTGGGTTCAGAATGGTTCAAATGGCTCTGAGCACTATGGGACTTAACATCTATGGTCATCAGTCCCCTAGAACTTAGAACTACTTAAACCTAACTAACCTAAGGACATCACACAACACCCAGTCATCACGAGGCAGAGAAAATCCCTGACCCCGCCTGGAATCGAACCCGGGAACCCGGGCGCAGGAAGCGAGAACGCTACCGCACGAGTAGTTCCTGGGACTAGCCCTGATACAGAAAAGGAAACGAGCAGGGGAGTTCAGTTTACACACACACAGAGAGAGAGAGAGAGAGAGAGAGAGAGAGAGAGAGAGAGAGAAAGAGAAAGAGAGAGAGAGAGAGAGAGACAAAGAGAGAGAGAGAGAGAGAAGATTCAATAAAATATTTTTAATTCGTTACTAAAATATGCCTCCAACGTACACGTAGCACAACGTGCATGTGGTAATGTTTTCCTATTAGGTTTCTGACTGATGGAAAAGAGATTATTTTTATGTGACATGACTACAGTTTAGGATTTTTTCTTTTACTTCTACTGTGCAATCTCGCATCTTGCCAAATTTCGTGATTCTAGGCCAAAGGGACCCTACAGGTTTTGATGAGTGAGTTTGCAAATATCAAAATATGTGAAATAAAAGACAATATCTTTTGACAGCATTGACTTACAAGCTTACATTTTTTTGCAAAGGCCCTTAGTCCACATTATTTGACATAAATTTCAACTTGATACGATCCATTCGTTAGTGAGAAAAAGCGCTCTCAACATTCATAGACAGGCAGACTGACAGACGATCAGAAAACAAAGCGATGCTTTAAGTGTTCCATTTTTACCGATTGAGGTAGGGAACCACTGCAAAAGGTAGCCACTTAGACTCATCTCATTCTACTAGTCTTAAACCGCTTCAGCTTGGAGCATTTCTCGACATCTGTCCCCACCCGCAGGCCACTTTTTTAACACACATTGCCATTGAACTGTGGTCTATTCGTAGAACGATTTAGATCGCCACGTGACGCAAAAAGGCGTCCACGGCCCTGCCGCCGCCACCTGTTGCTGGCGCCTCTAATTGACGCAGCCGCGCACCGCCAGCAAAGTGTTCTCTGCCGCCGTCATGATGCAAATGTTCCTCACAGGCGACACACAAACACACCTGAGCTCTGAAAAACAGCGATACGATGTGGACAACGCTTTCACGCTGATCCGAGCTCTGTCAACGTCATACGCCGTGTAGTTACCTCTTACGGAAGCTAGGAGAAAATTTATTAATCCGACATACGGATGGACTTGATATCAAAGATTTTTTTTCCTTGTTATATCCACACACGAGGCCAACAGCTTTATCAGAGTTCGTAATATGTGAAATTACGTTTATACGGACGGTTTTTTAGAGCAGTAGTGTACGTGTGTTTCGTTCAAACTGATAAACACGGTTATCAAACATTATTTTGGTCGATTTCTCGCCAACTGCACTCTTCAAAAGAATTAAGGGAACAACTGTATCAGCGTACAGTGTGTTAAATCAGTTTTGATACAGGTGATACCTGTAATCTTGCTGCACGGCTTGAGATCATCGCTTTTCGATGCAGGGAACAATTTAAGTCATCTGCCATCAGTTGGCTGTGTTACGCATTACAGTGTCAGGTGACCACGCAGAAGGAAGTGACCGATATCAAATGGTTCAAATGGTTCTGAGCACTATGGGACTTAACTTCTGAGGTCATCAGTCCCCTAGAACTTAGAACTACTTAAACCTAACTAACCTAAGGACATCACACACATCCATGCCCGAGGCAGGATTCGAACCTGCGACCGTAGCGGTCACGCGGTTCCAAACTGAAGCGCTTAGAACCGCACGGCCACACCAGCCGGCTGACCGATATCTCAGTGTTTTATAGCGAGGAAAGCGGATGGCAGCTGCCATTTGTGAACATTATGTTCAACAAAGGGAGACGCTGCAGGGAGACAGGATCTGTACACAAGGCAAGATGGACAAGATCGCCGACGTATTAAATAAAACCCTACGTCCAGACCAGTATCTGCCATTTCTACATTGCGGCCTCGTACGGATACCGCCAGAGCACTCCAAGACTGACTCAGAAGGGTCACTGGAGCCGATATGCCAGATCATATTCTGATGAACAGCTTACGAGAAAGGAACTTACTGCCCAGACGTCCTGTTCAGTGCCTCCCCTGACACGACAACATCTAACAGTTGGCCTTCAGTTCTGCCGTTCCCGTATCAACTGGCTACTTCGTCACTGGCGAAACGTGTTATTCACAGACGAGTCGAGACATCCACTGACGCATGGTGGTGACCGTGTTCGTCTGCGGTACCTGTCAGACTTTGACCAGGAAATAGACAGATTTCAAAAAAATGGTTCAAATGGCTCTGTGCACTATGGGACTTAACTTCTGAGGTCATCAGTCCTCTAGAACTTAGAACTACATAAACCTAACTAACCTAAGGACATCACACACATCCATTCCCGAGGCAGGATTCGAACCTGCGACCGTAGCGGTCGCGCGGTTCCAGACTGTAGCGCCTAGAACCGCTTGGCCACACCGGCCGGCATAGACAGATTTCCCGGGTTCTATGATGTTGTGGGGAGGCTTCAGTAGTGACAGCCACACGGGCGTTGTAGTCAATAGTCGCCTTATCGCCAGGCAGTACATCAAACAAATTCTTTTGGACTATGTGGTGACTGCTGCTTATGGTGGTGGCCCTGAATTTCTTGTAATACCATGGCCCTTGCGGCAGGCGTCTGCAGGGATGTCTTGCGAAGCCTGCACATTGAAGTAATGGAATGGCCGGCACTGAGTCCTGACCTAAATTCGATCGTGCACATATGGGACATCCTGACAGACATGTTCGTGGTTGTCCTGTTCCATCACAGATTCTCCAAGAACTCTCATGAACTGTCACTGAAAATGGAAACCAGTACCACAATGTGATGACCTCCGTAGACTATTACGGAACGCGCCACGTAGATTTCAGGCAGTGATAAACGCTGACGGAGGGCATATATGTTATTAAAGCTCTTAAAGTCCAATGAACACCACCCAGAATGACAGGATGAATGATTGTTTCTACTTTATTTTCGCCATCTGGCGGGCATTCTTTATGTAATCAATCGATTATGTAATGATCAGAATGAGATTTTCACTCTGCAGCGGAGTGTGCGCTGATGTGAAACTTCCTGGCAGATTAAAACTGTGTGCCGGACAGAGACTCGAACTCGGGACCTTCGCTTTTCGCGGGCAATGCTCTACCAACTGAGCTACCCAAGCACGACTCACTCCCCGTCCTCACAGCTTTAGTTCTGCTGTGTATCCGCAATATCCTTTCTTTCAGGAGTGCTAGTTCTGCAAGGTTCGCAGAAGAGCTTCTGTAAAGTTTGGAAGGTAAGAGACGAGGTACTGGTAGAAGTAGAGCTGTGAGGACGGGGAGTGAGTCGTGCTTAGGTAGCTCAGATGGTAGAGCACTTGCCCGCGAAAGGCAACGGTCCCGAGTTCGAGTCTCGGTCCAGCACACAGTTTTAATCTGCCAGGAAGTTTCATATCAGCGCACACTCCACTGCAGAGTGAAAATCTCATTCTGGAAATATCCCCTAGGTTGTGGCTAAGCCATGCCTCCGCAATATCCTTTTTTTCAGAAATGCTAGTTCTGCAAGGTTCGCAGGAGAGCTTCTGTAAAGTTTGGATGGTAGGAGATGAGGTACTGGCAGAAGCAAAGCTGTGGGGACGGGACGTGAGTCGTGCTTGGGTAGCTGAGTTGGTAGAGCACTTGCCCGCGAAAGGCAAAGGTCCCGAGTTCGAGTCTCGGTCCGGGACACAGTTTTAATTTGCCAGGAAGTTTCGATGATGTAATGATGTTTTGTTGTGTACTCAATTTGTGAAAGACAAAGGTATAATTTGGTAGCATAACATGTCCTCAATCATCACTCAGTGAAGTACAGCAGACGCCAAAGTCACGTTCCGTTAATTCATCCGAATTTCGTAAAAGTTTACAAATTGTTGAAAAAGAATGGATGAAATGAAAGCCGAACTTGTCTTTAAGTCAGACCCCGTAAATGACCACCGAAATGCACGACGCCAAATGGAAACATCGAGAAATTGCGAAGTATGATATTGGACTGTCGGTAAATAAAAATGTATAAAAGAGCTACGCGGCCACATCAGAAGACATAAGATGCTACATTTCACATGACGACACACATCTATGAGAAATTTTGTGCAATGTACGTTGATACCGCTTTCATTGGAAACTGGTCAGAACGACTGAGAGAAAAAGGTAGGAAGATTAGTGTTTAAACTCCAAATCGATGGCAAGGTCCTTAGAGAAGGAACACAAGTTGCTACTGGGGAAAGATGGGAAAGAAAATCAGCCGTGCTGTAAGTAATCATCCCTGAAATCACCTTAAGTGATTTAGGGGAATCGCGGAAAACTTAAAACTGTACGGCCAGACGGGGGGAGTCGAACCGCTGTCCTCAGGAATGCGAGTCCAGCCACAAAGCAGTGTGCTATTTCAGTCAGACGACAACAAGTGAACAAATCACTTTTATAAAAATGGTTACATTCTTTTCAAAAATATATAACTGATTCTGTGTGACAGTTTGTTGTTGTGTATGAAACATGTGTCCAAGAGCACTTTGCGGAAACGAAACAGTCGTCAAAGGTGGAGTTCAAGTTAGTTACCTGGCAGCAAAAGGTTAATGTGATTTCATCTGTACATAACGTCATCGACAGTGTAAACGCAGTGAGAAACTGTAGACGAAGCAGTAGATCTCATGAAGCTTGTATTAAATGGTTTGCACAACATGTACTCGAACACAGTGAAATATGCGAACATACACTCTAAGAATAAAAATCAGATGGACGACGAAGGAATTATCCCAAAGGGACGCAAATTGGTAGATGGAGTGTAAGAAGCAGTTATTCGGCTTGGCATTGACTGATAGATTTGTTGGATGTACTTCTGAAAGATATTGTGCCAAATTCTGCCCAATTGGCGCGTTAGACAGTTAAAATCACGAGCTGTTGAGAGATCTGATGGCCTTGCTGGCCAAGGCAGAATTTGTCAAGCACGAAAACAAACAGTAAAAACTCTCGCCGTGTGTGGGTGGATACTATCTTCGAGAATGACAGACAAACATGTCCCGCTTTGAAAAGAAGCAGCACCGGGCTGTCGGGTCGTATGGCGGGCGATACTCAGACTGGCATACCACTGCTGCCTTCAGACATGTCTTCGGCCTCTAATCTCACTGACTGTAGTAGAATACGTTTCAGTTATCAGTTCCGCTTCTAAATGAGTCCGATGACCAGCGAAGACGTGTGTGGAAACTACCTGACTGTTGCCAACCATATGGCCCAACAACGAGGTTCACAAATGGTTCAAATGGCTCTGAGCACTATGGGACTTAGAACTTCTTAAACCTAACTAATCTAAGAACATCACACACATCCATGCCCGAGGGAGGATTCGAACCTGTGACCGTAGCGGTCGCGCGGTTCCGGACTGAAGCGCCGAGAACCGCTCGGCCACTCCGACCGGCCCAACAACGAGGAGCGATGATCTGGGATGCTACTTCTTTTCATAGCGGGATATCTTTGGCTGACATTCGCAGCACCCTTACAGCACAAAGGTACGTCGTGATATTCTACGCCCCGTTTCGTTGCCCTTCGTGGCAAGCCATGCTGGGCTCACCTTTCAGGAAGATAATACTCGCCGACACACGGCGAGAGTTTCTACTGCATGTCATCGTGCTCACCAAACCTTACCTTGGTTAGCAAAGTCGCAGGTTCTGTCCCCAACTGAGAATGTTTGATGCATTATGGGCAGGGCCCTCCGACTACTGCGGGATTTTGACGATACAACTCGCAAACTGGACACAATTTGGCATGATATCCCTCAGAAACAAATATAACAACGTCGTCAATCAGTGTTGAGACGGTTAAAGGCCTACGTAGGGGCCAGAGGTGGGCGAACGCGTTATTGACTTACTCTGTTTGTGAAACACTTTCTCTTCAATAAATATCTAATTTTTCTAAAACTGCAATCATTTGTTTGTCTGTACATATTCATCATACCTCTCGATTTCCGTTCCATTCGGATAATTTATTTGTGTGCGTCATTTTTTGTCTTAGAATGTGTTTGGTTAGATGACGCATTCCTAGTACTTAGCAGCGTTCCTAGGGGGTTGCAGAACTGTGGCTGTCGAAACTGCATACTCACACCGGATATTATGGTTTCTGTGGGCTCTGCGCTACCAATTGCACTGTCACAGCATGCCTCATGGACCGACTCAAAGCTTACAGCTTATTTCCCAGCTTAGAGGGTGGGTTTCCGGACGAGTTATTATCGTTCGGATTTTGATAAGATTTTTCAATTCCTTTGAAGCTGGCCGGGCAACGGCCTCGCCTCAGTGGTAACACCGGTTCCTGTCAGATCACCGAAGTTAAGAAATGTCGGGCTGGGCTAGCACTTGGATGGCTGACCATCCGGTCTGCCGAGCGCTGTTGGCAAGCGGGGTGCACTCTGCCCTTGTGAGTCAAACTGAGGAGCTAATTGATTGAGAAGTAGCGGCTCCGGTCTCGGAAACTGTCATACAGCCGGGAGAGCGGTGTGCTGACCACAGTCCCCTACATATCCGCATCCAGTGATGCCTGTGGGCAGAGGATGACATGGCGGCCGGTCGGTATCGTTGGACCGTCATGGCCTGTTCGGGAGGAGCTTAGTTTTAGTTTGTTTCGATCTGGTCGAATACACGACCGTGACATGAAAACACAACCTTCGCTGGTAGCACCGGAATGTCGTTGTCTGGCTGATTTTCTCTGAACCATTCAGCAAGAAGTGCTCCCTTCATGGTCTGGAGATGATACGTTGGATTTACCTATCAGCATAAAGTGTGCAGCAGAGGAGATCCACAATATAAGCTGAATATTTCGCACGAGACTACTAGATTTGTCATGAGTACGATTACTTGTCATCACCCTCAACAATAATGGAAGAACTCATGGCAGAAAGCAGCATTTTTACAGAGGATTGTTACCAGCCAGAGGAAAGGATGACAAAGAGGACGTCCGCATTCTGCCGCTGAGGCTGAGTGATGGGAAGACCTGAACGTGTAATAATAAACAATTCTGAGTATTATTAAAAAACTTCTGTAGTTGCTGGCAACTAAGAGGTCGTTTCGCAGCCCTCCTATACGTAGGAGACAAGTCGCGTCTGAGGAGCCGAGCTGATGTTTAAAATTGGTTCATATTCGGGAAGCCGGGAGAGATCGATAATGATATTGCTTCAGCACGGAAAGCTTAAAAGAATTAGCAACTCTGTTTACTGCGCTCGGGCGTGCAGTTCCGACCAGTTTTGCCGGTTTCTGTGGTACAGGGCTGCAATTTAGCGACTGCTAGAGAGCAGCGTCTTGTTAGGTCACGCAGCCATCAGGTACTTGGGGGTGGTTGTTGATGGAGTAGACGGTCAAGTTCGGCTAATAACTTGCATTTGTTACCTTGGGAGCGCAACTTTGAGCTAGTGCCACGTTTCATCCTTGTGGAGATTGTCTGCGGAAGTATCTAGGGAACACTTGGTGGCGGAGCTTTGACAGAGGTGTATCTTTCTCAATCTATTTGTAGGATCTCGAAATCTTTATGAATGCGTTTAAGTTGCTAGATGGCATTTTTTATACTGAAGTAGTGACACGTTTAATCATTTCTTGTGAACTGAAGCGAAACTGGCTGGTTCTTTTAAGACTGTTTTAAAAGTGTGGAGTGCGGATAACAGATTAGGGTTCGCTGATTAACAGTTTCCCGGTAACAGTCTAGCGCTGCTCGTGCATAGTTCGTGCGATTCCAGTGTGGCAGCTGTGGCCACCCAAGCCACACGGCAGTATCCGTTCGCCTGTCCCGCGGCTCTCCTTTAGTGCAACTGTATGCAGGTCTTTCCAATGGGGCGTTACAGTCCGGCGAAGGAGGTGCCAAAGCAGAGCCGGCCGGTGTGGCCGAGCGGTTCTAGGCGCTTCAGTCCGGAACCGCGCGACTTCTACGGTCGCAGGTTCGAATCCTCCCTCGGGCATGGATGTGTGTCATGCCCTTATGTTAGTTAGGTTTAAGTAGTTCTGGGTTCTAGGGGACTGATGACTTCAGATGTTAAGTCCCACAGTGCTCAGAGCCATTTGAACCATTTGCCAAAGCAGAAGGCCACTTGGCTGCTCTGCCGCCGCGCTTAGCTGCGTGGACTCTCCAGTAATGAGAGGAACAAACATTTCAAGCTTCAAGGTAAATCTTCTCAGATGTTATGCGGCGTCAAGCTACAGTTTCTTCTGCACGATCGATGTTTCGAGGGCTCTGCTGAAACCGAGACGTTAACCGTGTCAGTCGTCAATAGGAGTATAGCATGACGCGGCGTAACGGCCGTAGAAGATTTCACCTTTAATGAGAACGCCCACGAAAGCCAACAGACTTTGATATTTCGAGCTTCACATCGTCTCTGAAACTCTGTGCTCCCTATACAGCTGTAACTTCCCTTTCAATAACAATACATAGATTGCTTGCAGGCGCCTGTTCAGTGATGATATGTGCGCGCCGTTTGAGGTCAGTCACCGAACTGGACCGGACGCGAGGGAAGCGTCAGCCGGTGACTGCTGCCAGTGCAGACTATTGCTGCCGATGGCCAACTTTCGTCTGCTGCGCCGCCGCCCCGTAAGTTCTGTGCTGCCCGCCTTTCCGCTCCAGCTACCCCAGAGAGCACCGCGGCACGATTCCAGCGGCCGCTTTGAACGTCTCCTCATCCTCCTCTCATGTGGGGAAACGTCACTTGCTCTCATGGAGAGGCATGGATGAATAAATCAAACCATCGAAATAATCATGTGTCCACGTACACTTCTGACCACTGAAATTACAACATCGGTAAGGAAAGCAAATAACGTAATTTTACTTACTGTGCCTGTACAGTACAGCAGGGGGAAGATGACGATGACAGTATGATCATCATCGTTCTCACGAAAATTCAGCATTTCATTCTCAAGTGAGGAAAGGGGGCGGGGAAGACGAGGCTGTCTCCACCTGGGAAGTAGTTTATAACTTACATAGCGCACTGATGTAATCAGTACAGACGAAAAATCTGTACGTGATGTACCACTCCAGTGCCGTCATGACACCATATTACTGCAGGAAGAGCACATGATTAAATTTGTAGGTAAGTTAGAGGTAAATATGGTGCTACATTTAGTGCACAGCTCTCCCACTTCTGGCAGCAACAATGACTCTAACCCGGCTGGGCATTTAGTCTAACGAGCTTGGATGTCACATAAGGATACATTATACTCTACCACAGTTAACAATAACCCATTTCTTTAATGGACGACAGATCCAGAGAAAGCGCTGGTCAGGGCAACACTCGAACACCCTCTGAGTCGAGGTAGATTTGCACCCTCTGGGTAACATACGGTCATGCGTTATCTAATTCAGAGGTAACGCCAAGAAGAAAATGACTAGAGGCATGCGCCGTCCTTAACACGATAAAAATGTATCTGTTGTGAAGCCAATGGTATCCCATAATCAGGACAATTTCTGGGCCTCTATGACAATGAATAAAGCAATCATCCGACCTAAGACTCACGAATACGTCCGATGTGATGCTGGAAGGAGAACCGGGACTTGTCGACAAGACAACACTCCTGACTCCAGTGTTGTCGTTCGGAGCACCACAGTCTACATCTACATATACACATCCACATTCATATTCCGCAAGCCACCGTACAGTGCATAGTGGATGGTATCTTGTACCACTACAAGTCATTTCCTTTCCTGCTACACTCGTAAATAGAGCAAGGAAAAATGACTGAATATATGCCTCTGTAAGAGTTCTAAATTCTGCTTCGTGTCCTTACGTGAAATGGACATTAGTGGCAGTAGAATCGTTCTGCAATCAGTTTCAAATGTCAGTTGTCTAACGTTTATCAACAGTGTTTCGCGAACGAAACGTCTTTTTCTCTCCAGACATTCCCATATGAGTTCCCGAAGCATCTCCGTAATATGAGTTCCCGAAGCATCTCCGTAATATGAGTTCCCGAAGCATCTCCGTAATATGAGTTCCCGAAGCATCTCCGTAATACTTCCATGCTGATGTAATCTACCGGTAGCAAATCTAGTAGCCCACCTCCGAACTGCCTCGACGTCTTCATTTAGTCCGATCTGGTGAAGATCTCAAACACTTGGGCAGTACTCAAGAATAGGTCGCACTAGTTGTCTCCTTTGCAGATGAACCGCACTTTCCTATAATTCTCCAAATAAATCGATGCCCTTAAGGGTTCTTTCCATTTCATATCGTCTTACAACTTACGACTAGATATTTAATCGACGTGACCGTGCCAAGCAGCGCTCTACATTACGGGATTGCTTTTCCTACTCACCTGCATTTTCTACATTTGAGACAAGCTGCCATTCATCATACCGACTAGAAATTGTGTCTAAGTCATCCTGTATCCTACAACCACTCAATGAAGACGCCTTTGTGTACACAACAGCATTCACAGCATCATCAGAGAACAGTCTGACGTGGCACTTTTTGTGGCGAGGTGGGGTGACTTCGTACGACTGACTACTGTTTCTTCTCCGTGTTAGCATAAGAAACCCATGTCTCATCACCGCTCACGACTCTGTTCAGATGGCCTCCTCCTTCCGTATTGTGACGAAAAAAAAAAGTCTTGAGAAGCAGTCCTCCACTGAGATCCCTACGCCTCAGAAAGTACTTTTTAACCCAAAGAACCCACAACCTCTTTAATTCTTCACTCACGATTACATACGGAGATCTGCGAAAAGTTGTGCGACAGTTGAAATATCGTGAAACGCCTTTTTACGTGAAGTTTTTCGTTAATTTTCTGTACAAGTTTGTCGCGGACATTATACAGTTGGCCACTTCTGTTACCATCGTCAATATTCGTGATTCCGCACTGAAAGAAACAATACATTTGGCGCACACCACCTTCAAGAAGGGAGGAAGATTAGGTTTTAGCCATCTTAATACTCGGCGCACACAAAACACATATTTCATAACAAACGTTAGAAGCTTTGAGGCTCTTGTGCCTTTAAAAACCATATTAAAAACAGATTTCATATTTCTTTACTTATTATTGGTTACAATTCCGAAACGCGCAACCTGGAATCTAATACGGATTTTTGGGTATAACTCTAACAAACTTTCGCTTCAAGATTCTTAATTTAGTGTAAGCATTTCAATAATTTGTGAAATTAAATATAAATAAAATAAAAATCAATAAAAAATAAATAAAAAGCAAAACTTGTCAAAAGTTCTTCTGGACGTATTAAATCGTTAATTAGATAAACAAAATGGAGTGTTTCCGGTTGGATTTAGAAGTAACAAATCCTGTCAATATCAAATTCTAAACCTTAAGTAAATAATAGATACATGAAAATATCAAATAAAAAGATAGTTCTAATATTTGTTGGTTTTAAAACGGCATATGATTCAATAAACATAGACTCCCTTCTCAAAACCCTGATGGAATTAGCACTAGATAGGAAAACTCCGGATATAACTACACATACTCTTACAAACACAGTATCCAAAGTCAAATTTCATGGAACAACTTCTAGTCCCTTTCAGATTGTATCAGGAGTCTGACAAGAAGATGAATTGTTATTCAATTGAGTGCTGGAAAATGTTATAAGAGAATGGAAAAGACAGGAAGAAAAATAAAAAGTTAGTAACTAATTAAAATTGGGTGGATCGAAAGAAGAAATAAATCGTTTGGCCTTTGCAATCGGTCTCGTAATAGCAGATGAGCCCTAGAGAAAGCAAAGGAAAGACTAGAACTTCAGAAGAAAACAGCTTAGAAGATATGTCTAAAATTATCGTTAAAAAGACAGAATACATCACCGATGAAAGCAGCTCACCAAGAATTTTAAAACCAAGCATGGGAACATAAAAAGCAGACTACTTTAAATGTATGGGTGAAAACAAAAAAATAAAAAGTGAAACATAAGCAATCATAATCAGGTCTAAAAAATAAAGAGAGCCTGCAAGAAAGTGAGAAACCCATAGAATAAAAATATGAAAACATTTTTTCTAAAGATGATAAATTAAGGCATTATAAATCAGAAGTCCTCTACGGGGCAGAAGAACCACTTCTACAGGGATGCAGAAGGCCATTACAACATTTGGAAAATATAGAAAGAAGAATCCTGCGATACCAATCAAGAACAAAGATGACAATTGTGTTCGGGGACCAAATAAAGAAATACGCTGGTGTGAGATTTAAAACTTTCCCGGCGTACATATTGTTCCACAAAATTTCGGGCGAACTGCCGGATGTTTGTAACTTCCTGCCACAATATTTGGTCCCAGAGTCTTCTGGCTATCTTCAGATGAAACTGGCGAAAAGGCACTGAGCTCTGGTATTTAAGGGGTATTAATCGAGACAGCGGATTTCAATTGAATTCATTGAAAAACTTCGTGACATCCGTAGTGAGCGTAGTTCTGTGATGGAACCACGGGAAGACAATCGAACTGATATCGATGCGGCGAGTTTCCACCACGGAGGGCGCGCGGCGCAGCAGAATCGAACGCCCTCAAGTAGCATACGTGCAGCGCCAAGTGAATCCTCCACGCATGTGCCGGCGGGACTGAAATACCAGAGCTCAGCGAGTCTTCGCCAGTTTCACCTGAAGATGGCCAGAAGACTCTGCGCCGAAATATTGTGGCAGGAAGTTACAAACATACGACAGTTTGCCCGAAATTTTGTGGAACAAATATACTGGTGTCCAAAATTAAAGCGAAGAACGGAAATTTTGCAAGGTTGAGTTTATTTGGTCACAAAACAATATAAACAGGTGATAATAAAATAGAAACAATGTAAAGAATACCGAACATAATCAGCTGCAACATGCATAACGGTAGACAAAAATGTAGTTCGTTTCTTTTTTTTTCAATTAAAGAATTTGAACACACTTTCTGACAACTGGTTAATGTGCTCAGTACAGGCTGTGACCACCTTAATCAAAGTTAAAGTGACAGGGGCTAATGGGAACAACGGGTGAACCACACAAGCTACGTACCCGAAATTCGGTTCGGTAGTTGTACAGGCCTCCAGTCATCAGTGTATGGTCTCAGCTGAGTGCAGCGTACCTGAAGCTACTTGTGGGCTCTGTTCAACGCCGAAATGCAGCATGAACGCTGGTACTGAACACACTGCCGTATGGTATTAGCGTGATGTTTCCTGGGGACTGCCTAATTTTTTGTCCAGTTAGCTTATGACTCCTAAATTTGCTGATATATATATATATATATATATATATATATATATATATATATATATATATATATATCGCAGTCCATTTTTCCCAGTGACTACTGTATTTTTTTATTTATTCTTAACTGTGACTAGCACTTACGGCATTTACTTCGTTATCAAATACACACATCAAAAAAAGTTTTCCATCACCTCGTTTCCGAGAGTTCCGGACCCACACAAAAAATTGGAATAGAGATCAATATAAACATCATTCCCGTCCTTTTTGTTGCTCATGAAAACCACACATTGCATGTTTCACCACCATACAGCGAGACCTTCAGAGGTGGTGGTCCAGATTGCTGTACACACCGGTACCCCTAAACCCAGTAGCTCATCTTCTTGCATTGATGCATGCCTGTATTCGTCGTGACATACTATCCACAAGTTCATCAAGTCACTGTTGGTCCAGATTGTCCCACTCCTCAACGGCGATTCGGCGTTGATCCCTCAGAGTAGATGGTCGGTCACGTTGTCCATAAACAGCCCTTTTCAATCTATCTCAGGCATGTCCGACAGGGTTCATGTTTGGAGAACATGCTGACCACTCTACTCGAGAGATGTTATCCTGAAGGAAGTCATTCACAAGATGTGCATGATGGGGGCGCCAGTTGTCGTCCATGAAGACGAATGCCTCGCCAATATGCTGCCGGTATGGATGCACTATCGGTCGGAGGATGACATTCACGTATCGTACAGCAGTTACAGCGCCTTCCTTGACCACCATCGGGTTACGTTGGCCCCACATAATGCCACCCCAAAACACCAGGGAACCTCCACCTCGCTGGATAGTGTATCTAAGGCGTTCAGCCTGACTGGATTGCCTCCAAACAAGTCACCGACGACTGTCTGGTTGAAGGCACATGCGACAGTCATCGGTGAAGAGAATGTGATGCCAATCCTGAGCGGCCCATTCGGTATGTTGTTGGGCCCATCTGCACCGCACTGCATGGTGTCATGGTTGCATGGACCTCGTCATGGACGTCGAGAGTGAAGTTGTGCATCATTCAGCATATTATGCACAGTTTGAATCGTAATGTGACGTCCTGTGGCTGCATGAAAAGCAGTATTCAACATGGTGGCCTTACTGTCAGGGTTCCTCCGAGCCATAATCCTTAGGTAGCGGTCATCCACTGCAGTAGTAGCCCTTGGGCGGCCTGAGCGAGGCATGTCATCGACAATTCCTGTCTCTCTGTATCTCCTCCATGTCAGAACAACATCGCTTTGCTTCACTCCGAGACGCCTGGACACTTCCCTTGTTGAGAGTCCTTCCTGGCACAAAGTAATGCGGACGCCATAGAACCGCGGCATTGACCGTCTAGGTATGATTGAAATACAGACAACATGAGCCATGTACCTCCTGGTGGAATGACTGGAACATCGGCTGTCGGACCTCCTCCGTCTAAATGGCGCTGCTCTCGCACGATTGTTTGCATCTATGGGCCAGTTTAGTGACATCTCTGACCAGTCAAATCCCTTTGTGACTGTGATAGAATATCCATAGTCAACGTCTATCTTCCGGAGTTCTGGGAACCGGGGTGATGCAAAACTTTTTTTGATGTGTCTATTTTGTACGCATACCAAGGATGAAACTTAAACACGATTCAGTGCCACATTATCGCCGGCCGCTGTGACCGAGCGGTTCTCATCGCTTCAGTCCGGAACCGCGCTGCTGCTACGGTCGCAGATCCGAATCCTGCCTCGACATGGATGTGTGTGATGTCCTTAGGTTAGTTAGGTTTAAATAGCTCTAAGTTATAGGGAACTGATGACCTCAGATGTTAAGTCCCATAGCGCTTGGAGCCATTTGAACCATTTGTGCCACATTGTCATTAGCTCCAATAACTCGGTAGACAACAGTTTCACATAATTAGTGGAATGCGACCTTTTAGTGTCTTCTGTTAAGGTGATCAGACAATTTTAGTTGAAGGTCACCACCCAGCATAGCGATGACGTAATAAAGGACATTCCCACAGCAGCTCCGCAGTATCTTGAACTACGTTGGACGTACATGATAATGTCGGAGGAGCTTACAGTATAATCGGAAATGTTACTGAAAGAGAGCACAAGCGATCAGAGAGTTCAGACTGCTGAAATACTCCCAAGACATCAAGGAGATCGATCTACGTCTGTTAGCTGCTACGTGTGGGATGTCTAAAGCACCAGTGAAATTCTAATGAAAAAAGTGACTCTGTAAGATTGACAGAGAAAATACTATGAGCTAGAGCAATGTTTATAGGTAAAAGTGATCGAAGCCATTAAACATAATCACAAATTTGTTAAGATAATTATATGAAGATACTGAGACACTATGTAGGCTTTAGTATATACTTTCATTTTGGTCTCAGTCTCTCTTTAGCATTTCGTTTTATTTTCATGTCGAGCGCTACATTCCTCTCAATTGCGTGTGACGTTGAAGAATCCTGTGTGTCTGCAATTTACTTTAGCTAGTTAGGTATTTGCATGTTCCGTGAATGATAATTACTACTTCTCTTTATGATGTGGGACGGATCAGCTTTGAAATTGTTACACTTTCTCAGTGAGAAACATGGCAACATGCTGGACATTTACATAACTTCTTAAGTTACGAATTCTTCTTTTTACATGCACGCGATGAATTTTACTTCTCTCTCTCTCTCTCTCTCTCTCTCTCTCTCTCTCTCTCCCTCCCTCCCCTCCCTCTCCCCCCTCCTCCTTCTAAAGATACACACCACACACACACACACACACACACACACACACACACACACACACACATACACACACTGCTAAGACGCATCATACTACTGCAAATTTTGAAATGTGGAAGGAGTTGTCAAGCAGATATGATTTCGGTTTGCGTTAGAAGTCAGATTTTATTATCTTTTAAATTATTCACATCACTGGGTAAGTGAAAGATTTTTGTGGGCGAATACCTCGTTCAATTTTGTTTCACAGTAAGGATGAGTGATAGATACTCTGCAGTGAGCTAAATATCTAGGCAATCATGCAATGCCTTGTCGGGCCTTTAATTGTGTTTTATCACTGCACTTCACTACGAACAAAAAACGAGAGCCCAGCCGGATGAAACACGGAGATTATTCAAAGGCAAATACACTATAACCATCAATTAGTGAAAAAACGCTCTCAGCCGAGAAAACATGATTCTGTTACGGCATTATATCTCGATTATCACGAAATATCTATCTCTTTGAATACTGAAAGAGAGCTGGTAACGTCACAAGGAGCAACCCATCAAAATGGTTCAAATGGCTCTGAGCACTATGGGACTTAACATCTGAGGTCATCAGTCCCCTATACTTAGAACTACTTAAACCTAACTAACCTAAGGACATCATACACATCCATGCCCGAGGCAAGATTCGAACCTGCGACCGTAGGAGCAGCGTGGTTCCGGACTGAAGCGCCTAGAACCGATCGGCCACGGCTCCGGGCACACCGCTAGTGAAAGTGAGAAAGAGAACTTGGTTTGGAAAACATTTCGTGTTTTTTGTCTGTAGATAACAGGACTACGCGGACAGCACGTGTTTTCTAGCGCCGCGAATCACACACATCGCACTGATTAATATTTGAGCGGGATTAAAAGGAATGGAGGAATAGACTGCGAGTATGTGTCATATGTAACTGGATATCCTGTAGTCAGTACTACAAGGTACCTCAACACTGCGATGAAGAGACGCTCAGAGTTTTTTAAAAGGGTTTCAGAGGAGTCAGGAACATATTAAAGGAATTACAGCATTTCTACGCTGCACGTGGTACAAGAGCGCCGGTGGCCACGAGTGGGTCGGTGCTCACGTTTGCTGCAAGCCGCTTTCCTCGCCAGAGATAAGGCGGCTTTCGATTTCTCCGCAGCTCGCGTTCCCCGCGACATTAATTGCTTTTGCTATAAAACAGTTCATTTCGCCTGCAGCGCCGTTCCAGCAGACGCCCGCTAATACACATCGTGACTCGATAACGCTCTCCAACTGGACCGCTGCAATTTCGCCGCCGTAAGGAGAGCGCGCCGCAGGTTGCCCGCGGCGTCAATGGACGCCGTCTCCAATTGCTGTGACCGCGCCGCCACGAGACTGACAAGGGCAGGCCACGACGTTTGGAACGCGGATTTAATGCAGACTTCGTACACTCGTAGTATTCCATTAGGACAACAAAATGTGTAAGCAGTAGCGCGTACGTCTCAAGCGTTATTGAGAAAATCGCAAGGTAATTTCGGTCGTCAAATAGATACACCTGTGCGTGGCCAATTTTACCGTGAAGCGCCGGCTGCGGGGTGGTTAGCGTTCAAGTCCCGTAATCGCTGGGTCGCTGGATCGAGGCCCACTCGTCAGTTTTTTTTTTTCTAGCACAGTCATTTTCTTTACTATTTATGTTACAGTTGATATAATGGGAAAAATACTTGTAATCGGATGAACTTTTATTAAATTTAGAATGTTATTTGGCAGTCTACAAATTTTTATTATCACAAATAATATAATATTCATAACTACCCACTATTAAACGGCCAAACGCATCAAGTGATACTGAAAATGTATGCTTGTCCGTAATTTGAGAAATCCCTTATACCTGGAAGGAGCCCGAAACGACTTGTTACCTCTAAGTTATGACCGGTATAAACGGCTTTCGAAAGATTTACAATTAATCGTCGCTTTCGACATTACGAATACAATTTGCGGGATGGCATTTTTCGTAAAAACATGAAAAACAAAGTTAAACGGCACCAGCCGCATTGAATAAATGCTATGTTTCCGCAGGCACAAGGTCTTTTGAGGTTTTCCGTGGAAAAACAAACCTCGTTAACATTTTCAAAAACCTCTCTTTCAGCCGATAACTGGGAAGCAAACCACGCATAATGCAGCATTTCCTTAACTATCGGCGCTGATCAATGGTCAATCAATATCGAGTGTATTTTAACAGCGTCTTCACGAGAAGCAATTTCTCGTTCTCTTTCGATTAAATACGAACAATTTTAAAGACACGGACAAGCATACATTTTCAGTATCACTTGATGCGTTTGGTCGTTTACTAGTCGGTAGTTATGAATATTATATTATTTGTGATAATAAATATTTGTAGACTGCCAAATAACACCGTAAATTTAATAAAAGTTCATCCGATTACTCGTATTTTTCCCATTACATCAACTGTAATATAAATAGTAAAGAAAATGACTGTGCTAGAAAAAAAACTGACGAGCGGGCCTCGATCCAGCGACCCAGCTATTACTGGGCTTGAACGCTAACCACCCCGCAGCCGGCGCTTCACGGCAAAATTGGCCACGCACAGGTGTATCTATTTGACTACCGAAATTATCTTGCGATTTTCTCAATAACGCTTGAGAAGTACGCGCTACTGCTTACACATTTTGTTGTCCTAATGGAGTACTACGAGTGTACGAAGTTTGCAGTAAATCCGCGTTCCAAACGTCGTGGCCTCCCCTTGTGAGTGCACGGTGGCGCGTGGCGTGTCCAGCTACCAGACAGCACGGCTCACTGCGGGAGATGCCACAGCTGCCGCTGTCGGCTCGCAAGAGACCTGGCGCTGAAGACAGCGTCAGTAGTGAGTCACGCCGGAGCTCCAGAAAACCCGTCCACATTCCGCTGCTCGCCACAGCCACGGGTGCCGGGTATGTGTGTGTAGAGGCAGAAAGGTGTTGTGGTTAGTAAGGCACACTATCTTCCACGACCTACACCAGCGCTGGCATCCACAAAAGAGAAAAGAAAACGGTGCTTGCATTCGTACAGTAGGGACTACACACCGGATGGTCGGCATCAGGAACTCAGAGCTGAGTCCCATTCGTAAGGCACTCACGCAGCTGCACAATGCAGTTGGGAGAGGGATTCCTTAAGTCTCACAGGAAATATTCCGACCGCAACATTGAAGTCGCTATGGTCAGGACGATATGTGCTGGTGGAAATGGCAAGTATTACTCCACAAAGTAACAGTGTGATATTTATGAAATTTGGTGGATATTTTGATGTTTCCACCAGAAACGACACCTTACTTTCAGATTATTGTCATTACAAGTTGCTCCACTGCGTCACGTCGCCTTCAGCGGAAGAAAGCTCATGTTGGAGCAGTAGGCAGCAGTGGCTGGGGTAACAGATGGCTCGCGTGTAGGGTTGCCAGGTCCAAAAATACACTACTGGCGATTAAAATTGCTACACCAAGAAGAAATGCAGATAATAAACGGGTATTTATTGGTCAAATATATTATACTAGAACTGACACGTGATTACATTTTCACGCAATTTGGGCGCATAGATCCTGACAAATTAGTATCCAGAACAACCACCTCTGGCCATAATACCGGCCTAGATACGCCTGGGCATTGAGTCAAACAGAGCTTGGATGGCGTGTATAGGTAGAACTGTCCATGCAGCTTCAACACGATACCACAATTCATCAAGAGTAGTGACTGGCGTATTGTGACGAGCCAGTTGCTCGGCCACCATTGACCAGACGTTTTCAATTGGTGAGAGATATGCAGAATGTGCTGGCCAGGGCAGCAGTCGAACATTTTCTGCATCCAGAAAGGCCCATACAGGACCTGCTACAACCGGTCGTGCATTATCCTGCTGAAATGTAGGGTTCCGCAGGGATCGAATGAAGCGTAGAGCCAAGGGTCGTAACACATCTTAAATGTAGCACCCACTGTTCAAAGTGCCGTCTGTGCGAACAAGAGGTGACCGAGACGTGTAACCAATGGCACCCCATACCACCACGCCGGGTGATACGCCAGTATGGCGATGACGAATACACGCTTCCAATGTGCGTTCACCGCGATGTCGCCAAACACGGATGCGACCATCATGATGCTGTAAACAGAACATGGATTCATCCGAAACAATGACGTTTTGCCATTCGTGCACCCAGGTTCATCGTTCAGTACACCATCGCAGGCGCTCCTGTCTGTGATGCAGCGTCGAGGGTAACCGCAGCCATGGTCTCCGAGCTGACAGTCCATGCTGCTCCAAACGTCGTCGAACTGTTCGTGCAGATGGTTGTTGTCTTGCAAACGTCCCCATCTGTTGACTCAGGCATCGAGGCATGGGTGCACGATCCGTTACAGCCACGCGGATAAGATGCCTGTCATCTCGACTGCTAGTGATACGAGGCCGTTGGGATCCAGCACGGCGTTCCGTATTACCCTCCTGAACCCACCGATTCCATATTCTGCTAACAGTCATTGGATCTCGACCAACGCGAGCAGCAATGTCGCGATACGATAAACCGCAATCGCGATAGGCTACACTCCGACCTTTATCAAAGTCGGAAACGTGATGGTACGCATTTCTCCACCTTACACGTGGTATCACAACAACGTTTGACCAGGCAACGCCGGTCAACTGCTGTTTGTGTATGAGAAATCGGTTGGAAACATTCCTCATGTCAGCACGCTGTAGGTGTCGCCCGCGTCGCCAACCTTGTGTGAATGCTTTGAAAAGCTAATCATTTGCATATCATAGCATCTTCTTCCTGTCGGTTAAATTTCGCGTCTGTAACACGTCATCTTCGTGGTGTAGCAATTTTAATGCCAGTAATGTATCAAATTTGGTGGATATTTTGATGTTTCCACCAGAAACGACACCCTAATTTCAGATTACTGTCATTACAAGTTCTTCCACTGCATCATGTCGCCTTCAGCGCAAGAAAGCGCATGTTGTAGCAATAGGCAGCAGTGGCTGGGGTAACAGATGGCACGCGTGTAGCGTTTCGAGGTCCAAAAATAGAAAAGCCACACTACGTATACATTTCGCCCTGGAAGCAGGACTACCAGTTTTGAATAGAAATAGTCAACTGGGTATTTTCAGTCAATGATCAATTACAGTTTGTTGTGATATCAACCTTAAAGGTGCTTAAACTAAAAAGAAAGAAACTCAATAAATGCCCTTACACACTGAGGAGACGGAAGTCACGAGATACATCGTCATAAAGTGTCGGACCACTTTTTGCCCGGTATAGTGCAGCAGTTCGATGGGACAAGGACTCAGCAAGCCGTTGGAAGTCCCCTGCAGAAATACTGAGCCATGCTGCCTCTGTAGTCATCCATAATTGCGAAAGTGTTGCCCGTGCAGGATTTTGTGCACGAACTGTCCCATGAATGTTCAGTGGGATTCATATTGCGCGATTTGTGTGGCCAAAACTTTCACTCGAATCGTCCAGACTATAGTTTAAATCAATCGTGAACAATTGTAGCACCGTCAATAAAAGTTCTATTGTTTTTGCTGCAAAAGGTCTCCCAATAGCCGAACACAACATTTTCCAGTCAAAGATTTATTCATTTGGACCAAAGAACACAGCCCATTCCATATAAATGCATCCCACACCATTATGGAGCCACCACCAGGTTGCACGGTGCCTTGTTGACGACTTAGGTCCATGGCATCGTGGGGTCTGTAGCACATTCGAACACTGTTATCAGCCCTTGCCAATTGAAATCGGGACTCATCTCACCAGATCGCAGTTTTCCTGTTGTCTGGGGTCCAATCGATATGGTCACAAGCCCAGGAGAAGCATTGCATTCGATATCGTGCTGTTAGCAAAGCCATTCCCGTCGATCGTCTGTCGTCATAGCCCATTAACGCCACATTTCACCGCACTATCCTAACGCATACGTCCATCGTACGTCCCACATTGATTTCTGTGGTTGTTATACCCTGTCTTGCTTGTCTGCTAGCACTGAAAACTCTACGCAAACGCCGCTGCTCGCGGTCGTTAAGTGAAGGCCTTTGGCCACTGTGTTGTCCACGTTGACGGGTTATATCTGAAATTTTTATGTCTTTGGTACACTCTTGAATTGTGCATCTTGGAATATTGAATTCCTTAACGACATCCGATATCAAATGTCCCACGCATCTAGCTCCAACCACCATTCTGCGTTCAAAGTCTGTTCCCATCGTGCAACCATAATCACATCAGATACCTTTTCAGAAGAATCACCCCAGTACAAATGACAACTCTGCCAATGCACCGCCATTTTATACTTTGTCTACGTGGTACTACCACAATAATGATATGCGCATATGGGTGTCCATGACATTTGCCACCTCAGTGTAATTTAGCAATTGTGAAAGTAACAATGTGCCCTTCAGACGTGCCAATGATTTTGTTGTTCACCATCTGTGGTCATGGTACTCGTCCTCCACAATTGCGTAAATTAAAATAATTAAATCACGAGCAAATAAAAGCATTTGTAGGTGCATAGAGAATTTCTATTAGGTTAATGGAGGTGAAAACTGCGACGTGATCCGCGTTGCGACTCCGGAGATATTTGCCTTTTAATTAAGCTTGTCGGTCGTAATTCACGAGTGCGCGAAGTGAGCGGGCGCCACTAGCGCCGCTGCGTGGCGTGGCGAGGTATTGGCTGAGAAACGCAGGTCATCGGGGCACGGGCGCAGCCACCAATTCGGGAAAATTCCAAGGTCTCCAGATGGGTACGAAATGCTTCCTAAAGCAAAAATACTTCGTAGTCTGCAGTAGCAGAACATCCCATCTTTCCGAAAGTTTGGACGAATCCACAGCAACATAAAAAGTAGGGCCTGAGAATGTTAAGGGCTATAATGGTTATGAGAGACATACAAGTCTGGCAGATAACGATCTATAAGCGGCGCATTTGGAGGTATCATCGAAAGATATCTAATCTGAACAACATTCAAAATAATTAAAGGTGTTAAAGCGACGTCATTGTCGCCATGTGGAGCAGCAAACGGAAGGACGCACTGTGATTCAGGAGAACGCGGCTTGGGTCCTGAAACGGACGGACGTATCGCGAGGCAGCTCCGCAGTTGTGGCAAAATACGTTTTGTCTTTACGGATATTGCTTAAATAATGTTTTCAATAGTCAAGCCACGTAGGAAGCGCTTATTTAGTGGTTATAAGTGTCTTTTTGCTTTGCGAATTACACAGATGCTTAGACGATGTCAAACAAAGAGCAAAGCTTTTGTCAGTCGCCTCGCCATAGCCACCATGCAAGAAAGTAGGTTTTTTCTTTACTGTTCCAGTGTGTGCTGTCTCAGTGATGTGTAATTAGCTTCGCTGACGACCACTTGGTTTCGACAGGAAAGATTATAGTCACCTTGTGTTCGTTACGGAAGTGCCAGTATTTCCAAAACAGTCCTGTGTGTGCTAACAACAGCCGTGTACTCGGTACAGTTTTAAACAGAGCAGAATGGTGGGAGATTATTATTGTGCTTTCTGATGGAAATACGAGTAATTGCATTGTCGGTAGTTTCGGACCGAGAGGCAAAAGTTACGTTCGCCAGTGCACTGTGAATTCTGATCGAAGCAGCTGGTACATTATACCAGTGCTTTAACGAATGTACACATCCGTAACGTGCGGACACTGCGCCTCGAAGACAAAGCATGATTTCACCAGTTTCGTTTGTCTTTTATTTACTAGGGTAACTATTTCCCTAGAGTATCAGTTTCGGAGTACTTTCGTACGCAGAACTCACTGGCAGGGGCATAACGTGCAGTGAGCTACTCCACGGATAAGTTTCACAGGTGTGGGTGGCGCCACTTGATCCACACAGCCCTGTTAGACCACCGTGTTCTGATAACGCAGTTGACTTGTTGTACGTTGCGAGTTAGAGTTTGTAGCATTGGTATTTTCTCTTGTCACATACCGACGTGTTTTAATTTCGCAGGTGCCGGAAAGTAACAAACAGATCCACTTGAGTTACGAAAAGGAAACCGACTACGTTACGCCCTCTCTTCTTAATTGCTCAGTCTTCCTCCTAATATAATTTTACGTCAAATTAACAGTTATTCACTAAGAAAATAAACAATAAGGTATGCCGGTCACTTGTAAAATGAACGCTGTCATGTACGAAAGCATGCGTGGCACGGTTTCATAAGGCTCAGCGCAGACTAAGCCACGTTCACACTTGCGTGTCTCAACACGGATACGTTTGACATTGAGCGTGGTTGGAAAGGGGGGTGGGGGGGAGGTCGGGTTTTCACCTGCGGATTGGCACATTCTACTTTGCATCGCTTGCTCTGCCCCTAGAGTCGTTGTGACATTGTGCATTACGCCCGTTCGGCCTAGGAAGATAAACGTATGACAGAGAGATAAGAAAAACAATGGTCATGGATAAAGAGCCTAAAGAAACCCGGTCAGGGCTGAATTTTATATACTTGGCCGCAAACACTCTAATAAATTATTTTTTTCGCTTAATCAAGTAATATGCAGAGACATCTCTATATCCTTGATCTCGATTTATTAGAATCAGTCGGTTGATTTCGTTCTCTTTTATATGAAACGAAATTCTCTGTACCACTTGTTATATCTTCCAGTTCTACTGAGAAGCGAAAGTTAGGTGATGTGACGACTACGCACCATCAGCTTCCTACCATACGCATATTTTCATCTCTTTTCTTAGACCTTGCAGTCAAAATTGTTTGTTATTCGAAGGCCGAATTTTCTTGCTGTGCGTTGCGACATATTTCATCGCGTTGTGCTACTTTTAACACGGTCAGCCATCGCCCAAATCATCGCATCGCCTGGCTTCGTCACAACGGGTACGCGCAAAGTCAGTTACAGTGGGAACTTGTACAAATGGTATCTCAATTGAAAGGCGAATAGAGACATTTCATTCTTGCTGTAGCCCTTGTGATTTTCCTCATCTGAGGACAATAGTATCCCGAGGCACAATGCAGTTTGGCATTCCACTTTTTTTTCTAATTACACGTAACATACTTCATTGGGAAATATCACAACGACCGTAAAAAGCGGGACACGAGCATAAAGCCGTACACGTGGCAACCTTAGCCTTGTGGGAGTGGACGCAGACAGTTGCGGGTGCTGATCGTAAAGGTTAGTTTCCACAAAGATACTAGGTTCCGAAACTCGTTTCGTGAAAATAGTTTCGCGAAACTGAACTGCAGACACCAGTGTACATTTCAGTTTCACTGCTTCGTGAAAGCCGGAGTCGTGTCTGAAATGGAAGGTTTGGCAGCTGCACGAGTAGTGGTGGAGTTGACGCTTATTTGTATGAAATCGCTACCTAAGAAAATAAGTAAGAGACGTATTTCGATTCATGACTAGATAAAGAATAGATGTTAGCCTCTAGCGCCCAGATGTTGTTGTGGAAGACCTGAGTAGTGATGTTCATCAGTCACTAGTTTATTTTACCACTATGGGTATCGATGGTTCACATCAACATGCTCAGGTGGATAACTGTGTAGTTGTGTTCTTGGTGTTAATGAAGAGCACAGACGCATTTTCACGGTAGCGTCCAATTGCGAGACAAAGAAATGAGGTGACAGTGTAAATATAACGTACAGTGAAGAGCACGTGCAGCAAGTAGCAATAATTAACATCTTTTAGACTCTCCTTCAAAAGACGAAACATAACCTGCCTTGCACTTGGTCTGCTGGTGTGAAGAGACGTCTGTACTCCTCCCCAATACCACCTGAAGATGATGGTGTGAATCATTGAAACACATACTGGGAAAATAAAGGAGTGAGTGACTCAGTAAACTGTTTTATTTATATTTATCAACAGTCGCAGCCCTCGTGATGTGATCCTTTATGAGCCCAATATTCATTTTTTTTCAGTCACTTGAGAATGTGATCTGAACAGTTGACGTTTCTTCTTAATAGAGTTAACGATTCAATTAGGGAGAATGATACTGTAATGCACGCAGCATTGTCGCCAGAACTGAAATTACAACTTGTTTTTTATAATCCAGATCGTTAAAATGTCACAGACATTTATGCAATGCAAAGATATCCAACAAATAAACAATTTCCTTCGTTTTACGCTTCATGTTTAAGTTTGTTTACACGTTAAACCCAAAAACACTTGAAGTCACTCGTTTAGTGTCCTCGAAGTTGGAACAGGCCGAAACTGTCTAGTTTCACCGAGTCGCCCAAAGGAGCGCCGCACATGCGCAGTGGTCGGCAGCTCTGTGCACGTGAAGTAGTGTGTCGTGTAAGCTAGGCTTCTGCCTCCGAACAGCTGGCGACGTGAATATCGTCAATTCCGGTTGTTTTATTTTTGGACCTACATGCGAGCCATTTGTTACAATTTAGAAACCCAAAACTCACTGGAAGTCTCAGTAATCACAAAAAGGGCTACATTGATATAGAAACTCATAATAAATAGTAATAATAAATGGGGATCGTGCTGAGGAACCGATTGCTCGTGAAATTTTAAGAAAAAGTTATAACGGTATGTATTTTAAAGCAGTGGAGCAGTTGCCTAAAGAGACATCGGACGTGGGACGTAATGTAGTCGTATTGCGGGCTCTACAAGTAGTGAGAGTATTAATTGAACTATTCAACTTGAGTATTAATTGAACTATTCAACTACAGAGAGTTCAGTCTCTAAGATATGTGCAACCAAAATGTCGACCGAAGCTTATGTTATGTCATTGTGATGATGGTACGATGCCGTGTCTCTAGTGACTGCTCCTCAAAACTGAAATGCCTTCAGCACTAGACGCAGTGCAAAATAGGGTGAAACGAAATTCGCGCACTCGGGCTTCGCAGTGCGACTCCTCACAAAATATCGTCCAGCGAGTACATCCGGCAGAAAACGTATGTTAAAGAGTGGCAGTCTGGCAACACTGTAACCATATGTGTGGTAACTATCTCTGTTGGCATACATTAGTTGTGTTGTACAGTTGGTGCAGTGGACAGAGTTTTGTGTTGGCATGCAGGAGGTCGAGGGTTCGATCCTGCGTTGGGGCACTTTTTTATATATATATTTTTTAATTTGCTTATTTCATTCTGACATTCCCTGCTGTAATATACACCGTTTATTAGGTCACATGTATCCTAAATTTACGACTTTTATACCGCCGAACATAACAAATAAGAAATAGACTGAAATAAATGACCTGTCATACGACAGAACAAAATCAATATCAGTTTCGAGATGTTAAAAATGATAGCACAATACAGTAACACAACGTCTACTTGTCATTTACACTACATGTAATATGAGCGCTCAGATGTCGTACATTAGCAGCTAATGACAACAATAATGTCCATATTAATGACCGCATGACCCTTACAACAGAATACGTTGTCCTCAGAACAACAGATGCTTAAAGTGACCTCCCTGCACGTCCAAACATTGCGCAACCCGCCGGATCGCACAGCTTTGCAACCTTTGCAGCAAAGCTGCGTCCACAGCAACAAGAGCAGCATGAATACGTCCTACCAATTCTCCCACATTCGTAGGCGGAGTAGAGTACACGTGCTCGTTCAGGTGTCCCCACAGGAAGCAACCCAGGGGGTTTAGGTCACGTGAACGTGGTGGTCATACAACTGGACCTCCACGTCTGAGCTATATCCTGGAAATATTCTGTCCAAGTACTGTAGCACTTAATTCCAGAGTGTGGAGGTGCACCATCATGTTGGAACATTTGTGGATACTTCGAGAATGTACTCGAACAGAATATAGAAATTAAAGTTGTACAGTTCAGCTGAGTTCTGAACTCACGACCCTCTATGCAACAGTTTAGCATCATACCCACTACACCACGGTGTTCCTCAGCTTCTGCAACGACAATATTATCAACCGTACACCCATCCACATACATTTCCTTGCGTCTCACTTTACAAAGCATGCTCTACGAACACAGCCGGCCGGGGTGGCGGAGCGGTTCTAGGCGCTACAGTCTGGAACCGCGCGACCGCTACGGTCGCAGGTTCGAATCCTGCCTCGAGCATGGATGTGTGTGGTGTCCTTAGGTTAGTTAGGTTTAAGTAGTTCTAAGTTCTAGGGGACTGATGACCTCAGAAGTTAAGTCCTATAGTGCTCAGAGCCATTTTGAACCTACC
The DNA here is from genome assembly GCF_021461385.2 of Schistocerca piceifrons. Lineage (NCBI taxonomy): Eukaryota > Metazoa > Arthropoda > Insecta > Orthoptera > Acrididae > Schistocerca > Schistocerca piceifrons. The sequence continues at coordinate 575,273,329 of NC_060138.1, read as the reverse complement.
AACAAAGAATCTCCACTAAGAAAAACATGTCCATACATATCTCTGTCCACTCGCTAACTGCTAGTCCGTTATCATGATCATACACTTCCCTATTCACTCGCTAACTGCTAGTCCGTCCAACCACAGAATCTCTTGCCGAGTGAGCAGAGCAATGTCGGGGATATTAATAACGTCTATAGCACTGCCAACATACAAACAGGCTACTTACAGTACATCCCTTGCGGTGAGTCAATGTTAATTTTATATTATAGATTATAAAATGGTTGTTGTAAGCTTTTGGCTACAAAAACAATCATTTGTTGTTAGATAATAACATCTGCTGTCGCTAGCCACTATTGCTCTTTACTTTTCGCTCTACCCGGTTCGAAAAATAACTCCCGTTATCAAGAGCATCTTTCGTGTTGTATGACATTTTTAAACATGTGTTTGAGATTTGTAAGCTGCTTCATCAAAATAATGGAGCAACTCACACAGCACACATCACGGCTAGAAATCTCATTGTACGGTACATGAAAACACACATTTCATAATGGGAACTATTTATCGAAGCACGATGTCGGAAAATAAAGTCATGATTTGGCAACAGCAAATAATGTTAGACAACAAACAAAACCAATTTCCTTTAACAGTGCATCGAAACATTCTACATACATTTTAGTGAAATGTAAACATTTCCATTCGAGTTCGCAAAGTTCACAAAAAGAAATAAACATGGCGTTCGTAGGACCGTACTGTGGGCTGGGATGTACCCAGTACCTACTGCTCTCGTATCGCCTACCACACCGGAAGTTCAAAGCCACAGCAGTCTCAACCATATGCAAGACGCAACTGAGGTGAGGCCTATCGACGGCCATACGCTCTGACTGAAGTAGTTGCGGCCACGATCAGCCGTTTGTCGTGATCGTGGCCGTGCCTCCTATAGTGTGGTTGTGCCCTCATTCGCTTCATGGGCCCGCACTCAGCTTATTCCTACGTTATGAGCACAGTGAGTGTCAGTGAAACTGTTCGCCAAGTAGCGACAGCATCACATTTCATCGGCCGCACAGTATTTAACCACACGACTGACAATAAGAATCTCCCACCCACAGTCCAGCAGTGACATCTAATGAGCACCATGAATCATTTCCAGCTGACAGATGTCGTATATCAAAAGTATGGCGAGGGGCAGGGACTCAGTGCATCAAACGGAGGTAAGGTGGTTTCATTTTCTGTCTTTGCGCAACAGGCCGTTTGTTTATGACTCGGTGTCAAATAGTACGTCATTCTCCATGGTACATTGAATTGACAAACAGTTCTTAAAAGCGCTTTCAATAGTGATAAAGACTGCCATGCGTCGTCGCGAGCAGTCACTTAACGCATGCGCCAGTGGAACACTCAATGCACGCTTATGCGGAATAGCTCAACAGGCTGGTCAAGTATTCTCGCTCCCGTCAATCTCTATGGTACGCACTGCGACACACATATCTAACTGCTTTGTCAATAACGTTACTTAAGAGGAACGGCAAGCGAATATAGTTCATATGCAGCGACGTCAGCGCCGTTACCGGATGGTGTATTTGTGATAAGTTTGCTTTGACGTCAAGTCTTCAGAGATGGAACGCTGATTCGTTTTGGAAAAGAAAAGCGCGAAATAATTCGATATTTGAGTCATGTCTGCCTGGGCTTTTGAAGCTGATCCCTGATTTTTACTATACATTGAGGACACTGCGTGATATGTGTTTCTATTTCGTTTACTAGGACAAAGGGGAAAAATCTCTAGGCGTCACATTGAAACGCTATGCTGCTTAAGATAAAAAAAATTAGTTTATCTTTCGACGTAGTCACTTGTTTCTCGACATAATCCTCGACGAAGGTTTTTTTCTAGTAAGTTGATTCGATCCTTCAAGTAAAATTTTTGCAAAATACAGACCCACAGCTGCCATAAAATCATCACTGGAGCTAAAATGTTACCAGCCTAAAATTTCCTTGGGTGCTGGAATGTATGAAAATCATAGAATGCCAAAGCCGGCAAACAGCATGGGTGTCCCGACAATTTGTATTTGAGAACGCTTGATTTTCTCTTTGCTGAAGTAAATTTCTATAAATGACGAAGACTCGAATCGATATCATTTCACATTTCGGTTGTAAAAGCGTTGCCAGTTTGAGGAAGAGATGCAAATTTAAGTTGAGGAGGATCACAGCTCAGGCCTTTTATTAAGTCTGATTAGGGCGCGCTCTCAGTTAGCGACCGAGCGATTATTACGGATCGCAGACTCGCGTGATCAGACGTACATGCGCGACAACTCTCCGAAAATATTTAACATATGTTTCTGATATGAAAACGGACCTTCTACAAACAAAACACTGTCGTCTAAGGCTTTTATTCATTGTACTTAATACCCTGCAGAAAGAAGATTGAACCAAGCATGTTGTTGTTGTTGTTGTGGTCTTCACTCCAGAGACTGGTTAGATGCAGCTCTCCATGCTACTCTATCCTGTGCAAGCTTCTTCATCTCCCAGTACCTACTGCAACCTACATCCTTCTGAATCTGATAGAGTATTCATCTCTTGGTCTCCCTCTACGATTTGTACTCTCCACGCTGCCCTCCAGTATTAAATTGGTGATCCCTTGATGCCTCAGAATATGCCCTACTAACCGATCCCTTCTTCTAGTCAAATTGTGCCACAAACTCCTCTTCTCCCCGATTCTATTCAATACCTCCTCATTAGTTATGTGATCTACCCATCTAATCTTCAGCATTCATCTGTAGCACCACATTTGGAAAGCTTCTATTCTCTTTTTGTCTAAACTATTTATCGTCCACGTTTCACTTCCATACATGGCTACCCTACCCTCCATACGAATACTTTCAGAAACGACTTCCTGATACAAAAATCTATACTCGATGTTCACAAATTCCTCTTCTTCAGAAAAGCTTTCCTTGCCACTGCCAGTCTATATTTTATACCCTCTCTACTTCGACCATCATCAGTTATTTTGCTCCCCAAATAGCAAAACTCATTTACTACTTTAAGCGTCTTATTTCCTAATCTAATTCCCGCAGCATCACCCGATTTAATTCGACTACATTCCATTATCCTCGTTTTGCTTTTGTTGATGTTCATCTTATATCCTCCTTTCAAGACACTGTCCATTCCGTTCAGCTGCTCTTCCAAGTCCTTTGCTGTCTCTGACAGAATTACAATGTCATCGGCGAACCTCAAAGCTTTTATTTCTTCTCCATGGATTTTAATACCTGCTCCGAATTTTTCTTTTGTTTCCTTTACTGCTTGCTCAATATACAGATTGAATAACATCGGGGAGAGGCTACAACCCTGTCTCACTCCCTTCCCAACCACTGCTTCCCTTTCATGTCCCTCGACTCTTATAACTGTCATCTGGCTTCTGTACAAATTGTAAATAGCCTTTCGCTCCCTGTATTTTACTTCTGCCACCTTCAGAATTTCAAAGAGAGTATTCCAGTCAACATTGTCAAAAGCTTTGTCTAAGTCTACAAATGCTAGAAACGCAGGTTTGCGTTTCCTTAATCTATTTTCCAAGATAACTTATAGGGTCAGTATTGCCTCACGTGTTCCAAGATTTCTACGGAATTCAAACTGATCTTCCTCGAGGTCGACTTCTACCAGTTTTTCCATTCGTCTGTAAAGAATTCGTGTTAGTATTTTGCAGCAGTGGGTTATTAAACTGATAGTTCGGTAATTTTCACATCTGTCAACATCAGCTTTCTTTGGGATTGGAATTATTATATTCTTCTTGACGTCTGAGGGTATTTCGCCTGTCTCATACATCTTGCTCACTAGATGGTAGAGTTTTGTTAGGCCTGGCTCTCCCAAGGCTGTCAGTAGTTCTAACGGAATGTTGTCTACTCCTGGTGCCTTGTTTCGACTTAGGTCTTTCAGTGCCCTGTCAAACTCTTCACGCAGTATCATATCTCCGATTTCATCTTCATCTACATTCTCTTCCATTTCTATAATATTGTCCTCAAGAACATCGCCCTTGTATAGACTCTCTATATACTCCTTCCACCTTTCTGCTTTCCCCTCTTTGCTTAGAACTGGGTTTCCATCTGGCTCTGAGCACTATCGGACTTAACATCTTAGGTCATCAGTCCCCTAGAACTTAGAACTACTTAAACCTAACTAACCTAAGGACATCACACATATCCATGCCCGAGGCAGGATTCGAACCTGCGACCGTAGCAGTCCCGCGGATCCGGACTGCAGCGCCTAAACCGCACGGCCACCGCGGCCGGCGTTTCCATCTGAGCTCTTGATATTCATACAAGTGGTTCTCTTTCCTCCAAAGGTCTTTTTAATTTTCCTGTAAGCAGTACCTGCCTTACCCCTAGTGGTATGCGCCTCTACATCCTTACATTTGTCCTCTAGCCATCCCTTCTTAGCCATTTTGCACTTCCTGTCGATCTCATTTTTGAGACGTTTGTATTCCTTTTTGCCTGCCTCAGTTACTGCATTTTTGTATTTTCTCCTTTCATCATTTAAATTCAATATCTCTTCTGTTACCCAAGGATTTCTATGAGCCCTCGTCTTTTTACCTACTTGATCCTCTGCTGCCTTCACTACTTCATCTCTCAAAGCTACCCATTCTTCTTCTACTGTATTTCTTTCCCACATTTCTGTCAATTGTTCCCTTATGCTCTCCCTGAAGCTCTCTACAACCTCTGGTTCATTCAGTTTATCCAGGTCCCATCTCCTTAAATTCCCACCTTTTTGCAGTTTCTTCAGTTTTAATCTAAAGTTCGTAACCAATTGATTGTGGTCAGAGTTCACATCTGCCCCTGGAAATGTCTTACAATTTAAAACCTGAAATCAAGCATACAAGAACACAATCGGACGATGAGCCAGAGTACGTTGCCACCTATTCTACTATGGCGTAAATATCGATATGCAAAGCATTCCTACCTCCATTCCTTTCCGTGTGGAAAGCACATTTACGCTCTCTCTATTGCAAGAGCAAGCAGAGTCTACGTACGTGCGTGCGATTTTGTGAAAAAAGACATAGCCCGTTAGCGCTGTCTGCCAGGCTAGGTTCGAGATATTACGAGACGTGCAGTTGTTAGTCAGATTACTATTTTCTACTGCTTTTTCACTGGTGCTTCAGCGCAAGAATTAGCTTTTTGATACTGTAGTCAGTGCAGCTGCAGAAGTGTACTTTTTTTTATTCTGCCGTATAAAACAACAGCAACGCCACGAAATATAATCCGGAAGTTCCTAGCGCTTTTGTTCTGCATATTGTATTCCAGTTTCTATGGGTTTATTTAACGATTGTCATCTTTTATTATTATTTCACTGTTGCTGTTTGAGTTAGTATATTGTAATTTTGTCATTTGGAGACAGTGAGTTGAGCAGTGGACTCTAGAAAATGGAGCTCCAAGAGGAGAAAGCGGAGCATTTCCGACATATTCTTCTGTTTGATTTCAGCAGAGGCGTGATAACAGCGGACGCAGCCAAAAACGTTTGCGCCGTTAATGGGCATAATGCCATTGTACAGAGCACGACAAGAAAATAGTTTTCTCGTTTTAAGGAGGATCGTTTTGACGTTAGTGGCTCTCCACGTTAAGGAAGACGTTCAGGGTTTGATGTGGATCGTTTAAATGCATTAATCCACAATGATTCACGTCAGTGTGTCCGAGAAGTGGCGGATCTGATGAACAGTGATCATTCCACCATCGTGTGACATTTGTATACAATGGGGAAGGCTCAAAAATCGGGTGTATGGCTATCGCTTTGTCTAAGCCACAATCACAAGAATCTGCGGGTCGCCATATGTGCATTGCTGCTTGCTTATCATCAGTTGGCTGGTGAACAACACGGACCATTCTTATCCTGTGTCGTTACTGGTGGCGAGAACTGGTGCCTTCGTACTAAGAAGTAAAAGAAAGAAATGGTTAGGCTCGGACAAAGCACCAATTCCCCCTGCGAAGTCTTGCACACATCCACAAAAGATTGCGTTAAGGATCTGATGGAACACCGACGCTGTGGTACGAATTACTTTCCCGAGCCGAGGTGTAACCATCACTGCTGACATTAGTTCTGAACACCTGAGACGTCTTGAAGAAGCAGTCCAAGAACAACGACAAAAAAAAGGCTCCAACCACTATGGGACTTAACATCTCAGGTCATCAGTCCCCTAGACTTAGAACTACATAAACCTAACTAACCTAAGGACACACACACATCCATGCCTGAGGCAGGATTCGAACCTGCGAAAAAGCACCAGAAAGACTGCTTGAAGTAATGCTACTCCACGATAACGCCGACCCGCATAATGCTAGACAGAAATAACGCATGATGGACGGAGAAAAAAAGGACATAAAAGCCGACTCTTTTTTGTGGGTCATCAGTCTTCTGACTGGTTTGATGCGGCCCGCCACGAATTCCTTTCCTGTGCTAACCTCTTCATCTCAGAGTAGCACTTGCAACTTACGTCCTCAATTATTTGCTTGACGTATTCTCTACAGCTTTTGTCCTCTACAGCTCCCACTAGTACCATGGAAGTCATTCCCTCATGTCTTAGCAGATGTCCTATCATCCTGTCCCTTCTCCTTATCAGTGTTTTCCACATTCTGCGTAGAACCTCCTCATTCCTTACCTTATCAGTCCACCTAATTTTCAACATTCGTATATAGCACCACATCTCAAATGCTTCGATTCTCTTCTGTTTCGGTTTTACCACAGTCCATGTTTCACTACCATACAATGCTGTACTCCAGACGTACATCCTCAGAAATTTCTTCCTCAAATTAAGGCCGGTATTTGATATTAGTAGACTTCTCTTGGCCAGAAATGCCTTTTTTGCCATAGCGAGTCTGCTTTTGATGTCCACTTTGCTCCGTCCGTCATTGGTTATTTTACTGCCTAGGTAGCAGAATTCCTTAACTTCATTGACTTCGTGACCATCAATCCTGATGTTAAGTTTCTCGCTGTTCTCATTTCTACTACTTCTCATTACCTTCGTCTTTCTCCGATTTACTCTCAAACCATACTGTGTACTCATTAGACTGTTCATTCCGTTCAGCAGATCATTTAATTCTTCTTCACTTTCACTCAGGATAGCAATGTCATCAGCGAATCGTATCATTGATATCCTTTCACCTTGTATTTTAATTCCCCTCCTGAACCTTTCTTTTATTTTCATCATTGCTTCCTCGATGTACAGACTGAAGAGTAGGGGCGAAAGGCTACAGCCTTGTCTTACACCCTTCTTAATACGAGCACTTCGTTCTTGATCGTCCACTCTCATTATTCCCTCTTGGTTGTTGTACGTATTGTATATGACCCGTCTCTCCCTATAGCTTACCCCTACTTTTTTCAGAATCTCGAAGAGCTTGCACCATTTTATATTGTCGAACGCTTTTTCCAGGTCGACAAATCCTATGAAAGTGTCTTGATTTTTCTTTAGCCTTGCTTCCATTATTAGCCGTAACGTCAGAATTGTCTCTCTCGTCCCTTTACTTTTCCTAAAGCCAAACTGATCGTTACCTAGCGCATTCTCAATTTTCTTTTCCATTCTTCTGTATATTATTCTTGTAAGCAGCTTCGATGCATGAGCTGTTAAGCTGATTGTGCGATAATTCTCGCACTTGTCAGCTCTTGCCGTCTTCGGAATTGTGTGGATGATGCTTTTCCGAAAGTCAGATGGTATTCCGCCAGACTCATATATTCTACGCACCAACGTGAATAGTCGTTTTGTTGCCACTTCCCCCAATGATTTTAGAAATTCTGAGGGAATGTTATCTATCCCTTCTGCCTTATTTGACCGTAAGTCCTCCAAAGCTCTTTTAAATTCCGATTCTAATACTGGATCCCCTATCTCTTCTAAATCGACTCCTGTTTCTTCTTCTATCACATCAGACAAATCTTCACCCTCATAGAGACTTTCAATGTATTCTTTCCACCTATCTGCTCTCTCCTCTGCATTTAACAGCGGAATTCCCGTTGCACTCTTAATGTTACCACCGTTGCTTTAATGTCACCAAAGGTTGTTTTGACTTTCCTGTATGCTAAGTCTGTCCTTCCGACAATCATGTCTTTTTCGATGTATTCACATTTTTCCTGCAGCCATTTCGTCTTAGCTTCCCTGCACTTCCTATTTATTTCATTCCTCAGCGACTTGTATTTCTGTATTCCTGATTTTCCCGGAACATGTTTGTACTTCCTCCTTTCATCAATCAACTGAAGTATTTGTTCTGTTACCCTTGGTTTCTTCGCAGCTACCTTCTTTGTACCTATATTTTCCTTCCCAACTTCTGTGATGGATGGCCCTTTTTAGAGATGTCCATTCCTCTTCAACTGTACTGCCTACTGCGCTATTCCTTATTGCTGTCTCTATACTTCAAACGTGTCTCGTCATTCCTTAGTACTTCCGTATCCCACTTCTTCGCGTATTGATTCTTCCTGACTAACGTCTTGAACTTCAGCCTACTCTTCATCACTACCATATTGTGATCTGAGTCTATATCTGCTCCTGGGTACGCCTTACAATACAGTATCTGTTTTCGGAATCTCTGTCTGACCATGATGTAATCTAATTGAAATCTTCCCGTATCTCCCGGCCTTTTCCAAGTATACCTCCTCCTCTTGTGGTTCTTGAACAGGGTATTCGCTATTACTAGCTGAAACTTGTTACAGAACTCAATTAGTCTTTCTCCTCTTTCATTCCTTGTCTCAAGCCCATATTCTCCTGTAACCTTTTCTTCTACTCCTTCCCCTACAACTGCATTCCAGTCGCCCATGACTATTAGATTTTCGTCCCCCTTTACATACTGCATTACCCTTTCAATATCCTCATACACTTTCTCTATCTGTTCATCTTCAGCTTGCGACGTCGGCATGTATACCTGAACTATCGTTGTCGGTGTTGGTCTGCTGTCGATTCTGATTAGAGCAATCCGGTCACTGAACTGTTCACAGTAACACACCCTCTGCCCTACCTTCCTATTCATAACGAATCCTACACCTGTTATACCATTTTCTGCTGCTGTTGATATTACCCGACACTCATCTGACCAGAAATCCTTGTCTTCCTTCCACTTCACTTCACTGCCCCGTATTATATCTAGATTGAGCCTTTGCATTTCCCTTTTCAGATTTTCTAGTTTCCCTACCACGTTCAAGCTTCTGACATTCCACGCCCCGACTCGTAGAACGTTATCCTTTCGTTGATTATTCAATCTTTTTCTCATGGTAACCTCCCCCTTGGCAGTCCCCTCCCGGAGATCCGAATGAGGGACTATTCTGGAATCTTTTACCAATGGAGAGATCATCATGACACTTCTTCAAATACAGGCCACATGTCCTGTGGATACACGTTACCTGTCTTTAATGCAGTGGTTTCCATTGCCTTCTGCATCCTCATGTCGTTGATCATTGCTGATTCTTCCGCCTTTAGGGGCAATTTCCCACCGCTAGGACAAGAGAGTGCCCTGAACCTCTATCCGCTCCTCCGCCCTCTTTGACAAGGCCGTTGGCAGAATGAGGCTGACTTCTTATGCCGGAAGTCTTCGGCCGCCAATGCTGAATATTTATCAAAATTTAGGCAGTGGCGGGGATCGAACCCAGGACCTTAAACGTTTTGACTATGAATCATAGACGTTACCCCCCCTTTTTTTTTTTTTTTTTTTTTTAATCTCATTTTGATCGCTTTCGTTCGTTGCATCTGCTCGGGGCGGACGTCTTAAGACATCCGTTTAAGTTCGTTGTTGACCGATTAACTCAGTTTTTTATTACAGAGGGCAACTAACCCTCTCACCGAACACGCTGAGCTACCGTGCCGGCGCCCTAGACCACGGGTCTAGATTCAACCTTATTCACCTTATACTGCGCCCTCAGCTTTTCAATTATTCCGCTCTCTATCCAGCAACTACCTTTTCGGATGATAATTCACTCCGAATCCGGCTCGAACAAGTTCTTTGCCTCAATACCACGCCATTTCCACAGTCGCTGAATCGAAAAGTTACCCGGCGTTGGCGACTATTGTAAAGAGTGAAGGAGAAATTATTACTGGTGACTAAAGTCTCTGTGATGTGCATCTGTTGTGTTTATTAAACATATGGAAAAACGCTATTCAACTATATTACTGGCAAAGCAAGTCTTTTTTTACACCATATAGAAACTCAGAAAGAGCCATCAGATAACGGGCGTTTGAGTCTCTTCTCGGCAGCAACACTTTTTCTTTTTTTTTTTTCTCCATGCTGACGATTCGTTGGTACTGACTTTTCAATGAGACTGAAGTTCACTTTATGATAGCCTTTTGGCATTAGTTTCCAATGAGTATTTCGTGATGTCGCAATGATTTTCCCAGTGATGTACCAGCGATATATGCCTGGTCCATTTTGAGAGAGAACCACGTGGCATTAATGTTACGATCAGTGTGTCAATAAACAAGGTTGTTACGAGCACGGGACAGTGGCACAACGAGCGGGTGTGGTTGAACCTTAACCTCGAATGCTAATGCGGCAGGCCGGCATTCCGCCGCTGGCGTTACGTCACGCGCAAGCCACAGCCCCACTACCGGGTCCCGCACATGTGTTCTCAGAACGCTGCTGCTGTAATTACTGTTTTCTCGCTCTAGCGTACGCTTCATTTCACGACTGTACTTGCCTGGTATTGTTGGCTGTGTCACTGCTGAGAAGCCAATTTAAACTGGACAGTGTTTCCTTGTAAGTTCGAAGGCTTTGGAACGCTTGTGAGTGTGTGTTTGGAGCTTACGGGCGCTCGACGGCGAGGTTATCAGCGACCTTGTACACATTAAAAGAAAACACTTGCGACTGATAGAAGGGACAGACAACATTTTTTCGAAATTTCTAAAATCCTTGAAACTGAGAAAGGAAGTGAAGACCTATTGACTGGAATGAGCGGTCTACGGAGCACAGCACATTAATTTAGAGGAAATCAAACAAAGACGAAAGTAATGAAGAGTAGCAGAGCTAAAATAAGTAGTAAACGTATGAAAACTGTTGACCAAATGACAGATGAAGTGAAGAGATTCTGCTGTCTTGGTCGTACAAAAACACATGACGGACGAGGCAAGTGGGATATAAGAAGTCGGCTAGCACAATCAACGAGGGCACTCTTTGCTAAAGAGAGGTCTCCTAGTATCAAACCCATATCTGGATTTGAGGGAAAAATTTCTGAGAAATCTACATCTGGAGTACAAATTATTAAGAGTGAATCACCAGACTGTGGGAAAAACCGGACAAGAGGAGAATCGTAGCGTTTACGATGTGGTGTGATACAAGGATGCAAAAATGGTTCAAATGGCTCTGAGCATTATGGGACTTAACATCTGAGGTCATCAGTCCCCTAGAACTTAGAACTACTTAAACCTAACTAACCTAAGGACATCACACACATCCATGCCCGAGGCAGGATCGAACCTGCAACCGTAGCAGTCGCGCGGTTCCAGACTGAAGCGCTTAGAACCGCTCTGCCACCGCGGCCGGCGATACAAGGATGCCTAAAGTTTAGTGGACCGATAGTAAATGAGAGGGTACTCCGCAGAATAGCCGAGGAAAGAAATATATAGAAAACACTGAATAGAAGAAGCCACAGGATGACAGGACATGTGTTAACACACCAGGGAATAATTGCCATTGTTTTAGGTAGAGCCGCACAGGGCGGGAACTGTAGGGCAGAGTGGAGATTAGAATACATCCAACAAATACTTGAGGGCGTTGGGCTTAAGTGCTACTCTGATACGAAGAGGTTGACAACCGGAATCCACACACTCTTGGCGATGTGCGGAAGGCGAGAAAAATTATGCAATGCACTGCTCCGTGGATTTAATAGGGAACGTCTTATGGTGGTATTTATTGTTTTATTTGTGGTAAGGTTTTATGGGACCAAACTGATGAGGTCATCGGTCCCTAAGCTTACGAGCTACTTAACCTAACTTAAACTAACTTACGCTAAGTACAACACAGATACCCATGCCCGAGGGAGGAGTCGAATCTCCGACTGGGACAGCCGCGCGGACCGTGACAAGACGCTTCAGACCGCGCGGCTACCCTGCGCGGCTCTTGTGGTGGACTCTTGATAATATAGTAGAGTATAAAATTAATGACGCAGCTTAAATAAGGGGCACCAGCCTCGCTGTGACCTGTGAGACAGCGTTAGACTTCTCAAATTCCAACATCGATCGTTGAAAGCTCTGTAGCTATCTATTTCCAGGAAAAATTCCGGCATTCGATCACTGGACTGAAATATCTCCACATCTAACAGTTCAATACACCCACCGCCTCCAATAGGTTACTAACATCTACCGCCGATAATCACAACAGTGAAACAGGCATACACTTCCAAGTAAGTAGGGGAAAAAATCAAACAATGGAAAATCCGGGTGGAGCATTGACACATAGAGGACACATTGACACGCACAGCCACAGCAAAATGACGGTATGCATTCCAGCTTTCGACCAAACTACCTTCTTCTAAAGTAGAAAACACACATACACACATTCACGCACCCACAACTCAGAGACACATGATCACTGTCTCCGTCCTCAGTGGTCAGAGGTGGCAGTCATGTGTATGACAGCTGTGCTTGCGCGATGTGTGTGTGTTTCATACTTCAGAAGGCCGAAAGCTCAGATGTATAGCAGTCTTCCTGTTGCGCCTGTCTGCGACTCAGCGTCTTCTGTACGTGTTGAGTAACAATCTATTCTTTTCATAATACTGTCGATAGGGGAAAAGTCACACAGAAACACCACACTCCGATTTGCAGGGAAACATTAAATTTATTGCTGTCAATTAACGCTAGCCTAGTCGGTCACTTTCATCCAACACCACTCCCAGCTCCACGTTCTGCGCTGAGACCTCTCTCTACAGAACCAGTCCACCCTCACTGACCCACAAAACTCGCTGTATGAAACAGTAAAATGCCTAAGCAGAATGCGACGCCCGCGCACAGGAACGCACATTCGAATGCTTATCAAGATTTCTGTGGGGAAAGGATAATCTCGTTGATCACTGAGGATATGCACCTTCAGACTTTCGATATGATAAAAGCTTTAAAAGGTTACCTGTGCCCCAGAGGGCCAACGACTTGGCGCTTCAATACCACGGGCACCGCGGCCAGTTCTTCGATTTCATGAGCCCCAAACCTATTCACAAAATTATTTAATATATAGCCTGTCTTCTCAAGACGGGTTCCTGACGCAGTTATTTAGAACTGAAGACGATACTGAATGATCGAAATATGTAATCTAATTAAAGAGGAGACGGAACAATAAATGAGAATTATCTTCAATACAGTGTTGAAAAGAGACTGTAAGACAAAGACCAATAAGAGTGAAACAAGTATAATTGAGTGTATTCGAATTAAGTAAGGTGCTGCTGAAGGAATTAGATTAGCAAATGAGACACTGAAGCCAAAGACGGTTCTTGCTACTTGGATAGCAAAAGCCAGGGACCAAAGTAAAGTGGGTAACAAGACATACTCGCTACAGAAAGAAAATGTTTCCTAAAAAAGAGAAATATCTTGATATCTAATGAAAAGTATGAGTTAGCAAACTTTTAATGAAAGTTTTTTTTTGTCAAATGCAGGCTATAATCAAAAAGAAACATGGAAAATCAAAAAAATACAGACTAAAATAGAATTGATGCTTTTGAAATGAGATGTAACCGAGGAATGTTAAGGACCACATGCGTACATCTACATCTACGTGATTACTCTGCTGTTCACAAAGTGCCTGGCAGAGGTTTCAATGAACCACCTTTAAGCTTTCAGAATGAGATTTTCACTGTGCAGCGGAGTGTGCGCTGATATGAAACTTCCTGGCAGATTAAAACTGTGTGCCCGACCGAGACTCGAACCCTAGGCTGTGGCTAAGCCATGTCTCAGCAGTATCCTTTCTTTCAGGAGTGCTAGTTCTGCAAGGTTCGCAGGAGAGCTTCTGTAAAGTTTGGAAGGTAGGAGACGAGATACTGGCAGAAGTAAAGCTGTGAGTACCGGGCGTGAGTCGTGCTTCGGTAGCTCAGTTGGTAGAGCACTTGCCCGCGAAAGGCAAAGGTCCCGAGTTCGAGTCTCGGTCGGGCACACAGTTTTAATCTGCCAGGAAGTTTCACATTTAAGCTGTCTCTCTACTGTTCCACTCTCGAACGGAGCGCGGGGAAAACGAGCACTTAAATATTTCTGTGCCAGCCCTGATTTATTTAATCGTGATGATCATTTCTCCCTATGTAGGGGGTGCCAACAGAATGTTTTCGCAATTGGAGGAGAAATCTGGTGATTGAAATATCATGAGACGATCCCGTCGCAACGAAAAACGCCTTTGTTTTAATGATTGCCACTCCAATTCACGTATCATATGTGTGGCACTATCTCCCCTACTTCGCGATAATACAACACGAGCTGCCCTTCTTTGTACTTTGTCGATGTCATCCGTCAGTCCCATCTGATGCGGATCCCACACCGCACAGCAACGCTCCAGAATAGGGCGGACAAGCGTGGTGTAAGCAGTCTCTTTAGTAGACCTGTTGCACCTTGTAAGTATTCTGCCAGTAAATCGCAGTCTTTGGTTTGCTCTACCCACAACATTATCTATGCGATCGTTCCAATTTAGGTTATTTGTAATTGTAATCCCTAAGTATTTAGTTGAATTTACAGCCTTCAGATTTGTGTGACTTATCGCGTAATCTAAATTTAGGGGATTTCTTTTAGTACTCATGTGAATAACTTCACACTTTTCTTCATCCAGGGTCAATTGCCACTTTTCGCACCATACAGATATCTTATCTAAATCTTTTGATATTCGTTTTGGTCATCTGATGACTTTACAAGACGGTAAATGACAGCATCATCTGCAAACAATCTTAGACGGTTACTTAGATTGTATCCTATGTCGTTAATATAGGTCAGGAACAATAGAGGGCCTATATCACTTCCTTGGGAAACGCTGGATATTACTTCTGTTTTACTCGAGGTCTTTCCGTCTATTACTAGGAATTGTGTGTGACCTTTATGACAGGAAATCACAAATCCTGTCGCACAACTGAGGCGATACTCCGTAGGCACGCAGTTTGGTTACAAGACGCTCGAGAGAAACGGTGTCGAAAGCCTTCTGCAAATCTAAAAATATGGAATCAATTTGTCATCCCCTGTCAATAGCACTCATTACTTCATGAGTATAAAGAGATAGTTGTGTTTCGCGAGAACGATATTTTCTGAGTCCCTCCTGACTACCTGTGAATAAATCGTTTTCTTAAAGGTACTTCATAATGGTGGAATACAGTATATGTTCCAAAACCCTACTGCATATCGACGTTAGTGATATGGGCCTGTAATTCAGCGGATTACTCCTATTTCCCTTTCTGGGTCTTGGTGCGACCTCAGCAATTTTCGAGTCTTTAGGTACGGATTTTTCTGTGAGCGAGTGGTTGTATATAATTGCTAAATATGGAGTTATTGTATCAGCATACTCTGAGAGGAACCTGGCTGGTATACAATCTGGACCGGAAGCCTTGCTTTTATTACGTGATTTAAGCTGCTTTGCGACACCGTGGATATCTAGGCAGTTGTTCTTGATTGGAATTCAGGAATATTTACTTCGTCTTCTATGGTGAAAAAGTTTCGAAGAATCGTGTTTAAGAACTCTGCTTTAGTGGCACTGTCTTCAGTGACTTCACCGTAGTTATCGCGCAGTGATTGCGTCTTGCCACTGGCGTATTTTATGTATGACCAGAATTTCTTTGGGTTTTCTGCCGGCTTTCGAGATAGAGTTTCTTTGTGGAAATTATGGAAAGCATCTCGCATTGAATTACGCAGTGTATTTCGAACTTCTGCGAAACGTTGGCAATCTTGGGAATTTTGCTTTCTTTTAAATTAGGATTAGTAGTAGTAGTAGTAGCTTTATTATTCCGTAGATCTGTTTTTCCGAGGATATAGGACATGTCAAAGTATTTACAAGTTTAGATCAATTTAAAATAAGCTAATTCGTATACACATATGTGTGTGTGAAATCTTATGGGACTTAACTGCTAAGATCATCAGTCACTAAGCTTACACACTACTTAATCTAAATTATCCTAAGGACAAACACACACACCGATGCCCGAGGGAGGACTCGAACCTCCGCCGGGACCAGCCGCACAGCCCATGACTGCAGCGCCTAGACCGCTCGGCTAATCCCGCGCGGCTATACACATATATTTACAGAATTCTAGTTAGAGACAATCGTTAGATTTACTCCTGGTATACAATGCTTTTTTTTTCAACTAACTTATTAAATAATGTAATGCCACACTGTTCGCTCATATCTCACTATCAGTCACCACACACACTATACACACATTGTTTCATAACACTTAATTCACCACCCACCCACACACACACACACACACACACACACACACACACACACACACACACACTGGTGATCTCTGGGCCATTTTCTGTACCCTAACTTCCCATTTGCTATCCTGAAAAACTGAGTCAGCATCCCTCAATAATGAGTGAGATGTTGAGCTCAGAAAGAGGAAGAGGTGTTACTACTGTGCTATGCATAGCATGGGGGTATTTCTAGAAATGAAAAAAGAAGGAAAAAAACCAAAGTGAAGGTGTTATGTGGAAAGTTGGATGTTTTATAATCATTATTATTATTATTTATTTGTATACCATTTTTTTATCAAACCCCTACTCTGTTTTATCTAAGTAATCCTTCAATGTACAAAATGTATTCCAAAAAGGTGCTTTTCAGCTGCCTATTTTGTGTATTTTTCCAATTTCTTTAATCTCTTTTGGTAATTCATTGTACAGTTTTATTCCTTGGTAGAAAATGCTGTTTTGAGTTTTATGTTTATTTTTTCTTGGTAAATGTAAGTTGAGTCTATCTCTTGTTGAATGATCATGGACAGAGCTGTTCGTGCAGTAATTGCCAATGTTATTTTTAATGTGGGCAACTGACTGGTAAATGTATTCACATGGAGCAGTTAAAATCTCCAGTGATTTTAACAGATGTTTACAATGAGCTCGATTAGTATTTTTGGTTATTCTTGTTATGGCTCTTTTCTGAAGTTTAAATATTGTGTTCATATTTTGTGCATTTGTTCCCCAAAAAAAGAATGCCATAGCTAAGAATTAAGTGTACATATGAATAGTATGTAACTAAAAGACACTGCATGTTAAACACTGATGATAGGATTCATGCTGATGACATTCTGTTTGCAAGTACCTTTGTGTGTTCACATCATTTCAACTGAGAATCAATATTCATTCCTAGAAATTTTGCATTTGTTACACAGTCTCTAGAGGTGCCATCTACATTTAACTTAACATTGTCATTTTCCCTTTTCAAACTGAAATTCACGGCATAAATTTTCTTTATTTTCAGTGTCACTTTATTGCTTATTGACCAATCACAAACTTCCTTGAGAGTTTCATTTGCTTTCTCGGCAAGGAGTTCTCTTGTTTTCTCGGTGACTACAATATTGCTGTCATCAGCGAAGAGAATTTTTTCGCCTTGAGTAACACTACTGGGAAAGTCATTGACGTATATCAGGAACAGTATTGATCCTAATATGCTACCTTGCGGAACCCCTATATTAATGTATTTTGATTCTGATAAGTGTTTTACTAAATTTTTGATCTATTTGAAGTATGTGTTATCTCTACTCTTTGTACCCTATCTGTTAGGTATGATCGAAACCAGCCATTAGCTACCTCTCTTATTCCTAATGCTTCTAATTTATTTGATAGAACCATGTGGTCGACTGTATCAAACGCCTTAGAAAGATCCAAAAATATGCCTGTAACACACTCATCTTTATCAAGAGTATCCAGTACAACTTTTGTGATTTCTACTATGGCTGACTCCGTATTTTTGCCACTTCGGAAACCAAACTGTAATTTGCTTAAAAGATTGTATTTATTCATGTAATTCATTAATCCATCTACCACAATTGCGTCTATTACTTTTAAGAATGCTAACAGTAGTAAAATAGGCTGGTAATTTTCTATGTCTTCTGCATTACCTTTCTTAAGCAAAGGTACAACTCCTGCCTGTTTTAACTGCTCTGGTAATGTCCCTGATGTGAAGGATTCATTTATTATATCTGTTAACGGGCCTTGTATAATCGCTATGCATTATTTCAGTACACACATGGGTACTTCATCTAAGCCTACTGACTTTTTATTTTTTAGTTTTTGAACAGTTTTATTGACTTCATTCTCTGTAGTTGTAAGTAACATCTTTGTATTTAGTGCAACATTATTTACAGGTGTTATATTTGTTTGGGGAAATTTTTGCTGTAACTTCTCTGCAATACTTGAAAATTGCTCGTTTACATAGTTTGTTAAGTGTTGTGGATCATTTATTACCTTATTCTCCTCCCTCAGCAGTATGTTATTTTGCGTTTGTTTGCCTCTCCCCTTTCCTTTTTTATAACATCCCAGACTGCTTTGCTTTTATTCTCTGCATTATATATTATTTTGTCATTAAATGACTTTTTTCCAGCAGTCAGCACCTTCCTATAGATCTTTTTGTATCTATGATAGAAATTTAAGAATTCTGGATCATTGCGAGTCTTTTTCATGGAACTGAGGTGTTTAAGTGTTTGGGAGGACTTCTTAACACCGGCCGTTATCCAATTGTTTTTGTGAGATGTTGATACATACATGCATACGTTTGGAAATGCCTTTTCAAAGTTCAATTTAAACAATGTGGAGAATTTAGAGAATTTCATGTTCACATTGGTTTCCTTATACACTTCATCCCAGCTTTGTTTTTCTAGTTCTTTTGAAAAATCTTTTATTTTGACTTCTGATAGATGTCGTTTGTAGGCTTGTAGTTTAGGGAATGATTCGATGCTTGATTTTACTGTTGTTATTTGGCAGAGCTGGTCTGATAGTCCGAGATCTTTTACAGCTACATCACATTTTTCCCTGTCCATATTTGTGGCCATATGGTCAATTACTGATGGAGTCGTTGTAGTAACCCTTGTTGCATTATTGATCAATAGGGACATGCCGAAACTTTGAAGGATGTTTATGAAGGTGCTGCTGGATTCATTTATGATATTAGTGTTGATCTTAATGTCCCCACACAGAATTATGTTGACCTTTCTTCGCTGCTTCTGCAACAGCGTTCTGACCCGTTTTGTGTACCATGGGGGATCAGTACCATCACTTATTAATTTATGTGGTTATCTCTTAATTGCTACCGATACTATGTCTTTGTAATCATTCCACAACTTTTCTAGGCTTACATGATCAGATCGGAAGGAGGCATACTGTCTCTTAAAAATGCGTTAAGAGCATTTTTATCAGCTTCTTTAAGTAGATAAACGTTGCGTTTGTTTTTGATGGTTGTAGGAGTTACGGTATTCAGCCTAGCAGCTACTGCCTTTTGACGCTAATCCTTGTATTCGTCTCGATACTCGCTATTTGTCCAGGATTATTTGTTGCTAAGAGGTCAAGTATGCTTTCGCAACCATTTACGCTTCGAGTGGGCTCGTAAACTAATTGTTCAAAATAATTTTCTGACAAAGCATTCAGTACAATTTTGTATGACTTTAAAGGTATAATTTTTCCAGCGTATCGATGGTAGATTGAGGTCACCACCGACATCGGGGAATTAATGGAGACGTATTGTAGCGAATTTCTGAAAAGAGAGATTTATGGTACACTTTGAGTACAGAAAAGACAGAGTGAGAGGACACATTCTGAAGAACGAAAGAAAAATTGACTTGGTAATGTGGGGGGAGGCAGACGGAAGACTGTATATGGAAAACAAAACTTGACTGCAAAACCAGGTTCCGCTGCATGTAGGTTGTACTGGATAAGCACAGATAAAGATACTTAAGAAAGGTTAGACTAGCATGGAAGCTGTATCAGACTAGTCCTTAGACTAAACATTGTAAACAGCAACAACATTAGCAACAGATGGTCTGTAAGCGCTACAGTAAGGAAACAGATATTTTTGATTTTTAAAATACGCACATCCAGATCACTTTGTAGTTATTAGCGTCTTATCTTTCAGACTTGTCGGGCAGAACTTTTACTAAGCGAAGATAAACTCTGTAGCAACGTAAGTAGATAAATGAAGGTCATTCATCCTATTCGTTTTTGTCATAAGGAATGTTGAAAGGGAAAAACCTGAACTCGTCGAGCGAGTCCATCCGCAAGAGAAACGGTTCCACAGTTTTCACACTGCCCGAGACCAACGTACGACATAATCGAGTCTGGCAACAGTCCGCGAAGCAATCGTGTTAAGCTGATAGCCCGACGAAGCAAGCGCCTTTACAAGCTCCCGAACCCACGCTACAAGACTCTCCGTCGTCTGATGAATGCCGTGCGTGCGACACTGCGGAAAACCTGTTCTCTCAGTCGTAATGAACCCTTTCATTTATTTTTATTGCAGAGGAAGTTTGATTGCAAACAGGGGCCAGCTGGACAGGTTGGCAGAGCGGGGCAGATTTTTCATTCCGAGCAGACCGAGGAGGTGGCTCGCGGAGACACTTGAGTTGCCGAAAGAGAAAGAGAGAGAGACAGAGAGAGAGAGAGAGAGAGAGGGTTTGATGGAGGGAGTGGGGGTTAGTATTCCCAGTCGACATTTTGTCGCTTGCCAGGGGAAGCGAGTACACAGGGCGGGGTAATCTGCTTACGGCTTTGTGCCCCTCCTCTGATTTAGTGACGTCACGGAAACAAAGCGGCTGAGACGCGCAACAAGTTGCCGCTGACGAGGGGACGGGGATAAGCCGGCAGCTGCGGCTGTGGCGTCACAAAGCGTACCTAGCCGTCGTGCATCCCGGCGAGGTCAGGGCGATGCTCCTCGGCGACAAATCAAGCGCACTACCAACCTATATTCATTTGTTTAACATGCCACTGTCACATACGTGTACCAGCGCTCTCCGCAGCGTGGACATCCATTTGTTAGCCCGTAGTGGTCTCGTCCCCAGTTCTTTGCTGTCTCTCCGGAATGTCTTCATTTATCATCGCAAAGTACAGAGTCAAGACAGCTGCTATGGAGAGTCGACTTACATGCGAAAAAATCGTTACCCGAAGAGTAACCTCTTCTTTGAAAACGTTTGTTGTCTTACGAGAATGTTGTATGATTCGTGACATTACGAGTCGCAGCCCCAAGTTAAAAATAATCAGTAGTTTAATATGGTGCGAGAGATCCATTTTAAATGTCAGTCGACTAGTGAACGCATCTCGTGTAGCAGACGGATGTGCAAGTCATACACCTGGTGTGGGAAGGGCTCAACAGACCAAGTAATTTGGCTACCCTGTTTTTAGCAGCCATGTTAGTATGGTGTAGACAGTTGAACTTTACACAACCTATCATGACAGATATTCAAGAATTTGAAATTATAATTCTTAATTGTATGGTAGAACATAATACACTGTCAAGTCATAAAATAATTGTCTGGTTTGGAGATATAGGAATAATTAATTCAGCATACGAGGGTGAGGTAGCAAGTTACAGCTAGTTAGTTACGCAAAGAAATCACTGAAATTTTGTGTATATCACGTCGGTACAGATCACTTAAAAACGTAATTAAAGCGTCAATTCGACTGTGAGATAGATCTATGAAGTAGATAAAATTAATTTTTAAAATGTGTGTACTTTGTTAACACGCTTAAACTGTAAAATCGCCTGTCGTAAACTTCTTTGTTTTAGGTAGTTTATTGGAAACAGAATGAAGGTTTTTAACGAGTCTATCATTTTCAACAGCTGATGAATGAGTGAGTGAGTCTAAATGTGGCTCGGCCGCGTGGTTCTAGACGCATCAGTCCGGAACCGCGCGACTACTACGGTCGCAGGTTCCAATCCTGCCTCGGGCATGGATGTGTGTGATGTTCTTAGGTTATTTGGGCTTATGTAGTTCTAAGTTCTAGGGGACTGATGACCTCAGATGTTAAGTCCCATAGTGCTCAGAGCCATTTGAGCCATTTTTGAACCAAACGTCGCCATACTTCTCCTGAAGATGATCGACCCATGCTACTACAAGCCTAAAACTGCAACCACAGATGAAAACACCGGTCGGGGATGAAATGCGTACAACATTCTTAACGCTACAACAATACGGAAGAAAGAGCACGGAACATTTTACATGAGTAACTGACCATGTGAAAGCTTTGTGAAAGATGAGTGCTGTGTTTAATGAATCCTGACCAAGAGTAGATGTGAAAACTAAAATCGCAGCAGTCTTCTCAGCAATGGTTGGACAAGTTTCAAAAAAGTCCTTTTGA
Organism: Schistocerca piceifrons; assembly: GCF_021461385.2. Taxonomy (NCBI): domain Eukaryota; kingdom Metazoa; phylum Arthropoda; class Insecta; order Orthoptera; family Acrididae; genus Schistocerca; species Schistocerca piceifrons. The sequence goes on along the minus strand of NC_060138.1, from coordinate 575,251,119 downwards.
ATTTATATGGCTAATTGTTATTGCAGGTGATATATATATAAGGGACAGCCAAATTAAAACGAGACAGATGGGAAGAAATAAGTTAACTGTTTATTATTCAAACGTAATCGCCGCACCTAATAGAACATTTATCCCACTGTGAGACAACACGTCGATGTCTTCATGGAAAGATGTTTGCGGTTGCCTATGGAAACGTGATTGTACTCAGGTGAGTATCTCTTTGTCCGAAACATATCTATGGCCTCCAAAGTCATTCTTCAGGGCTCCAAAAATACGGAAATCACATAGGGAGAGATCGAGACTTTATTGAGAGTACGTAAGAGCTCACCGCGAGATTTCTGCAGCCTACTCGAAACAACGTGGCAGCATGCGTCTCACTGTTGTACAAGAGCGATTCAAATGAAAACTTTTAAATAAGAGTTCCATAAATTTTCGAAAAGTTTTGTGGTGCAGTTGCTAGGTGGCGGTAGTGTTCCTTGATGTTCAGAAAATGACCGAGAGGTGGCAGATTGATGCTACAAAGCAGGAGAAGCCATCAGTGTTCCCAACAAGATAGCCGCCCCACTGTCATCAACATGCACTACGATTTAGCAGCCATCTGTGATGCGTTTCTTGTGTGTTGATGGTGTCATACCAATCGGAATTCATCGCAGAATGACAGTGCCATACGGTGATTCGTGTTTGTCGTTGCAGCAAGAGTATGATTGGAGTAGCAAGCGGTGTAACTTACGTGGAAGATGCTCCACGACCAGGGTAGTCTCAGCGTGTAGTGATGGACGAGAACACTGAGCTAGTGGAGGAGCTTGTAAAGGAAGACAGACGCGTAAAAAAGTACTCCGCCTTCTGGCCACAAGTGGCCCATCGGGACCATCCGACCGCCGTATCATCCTTAGCTGAGGATGCGGATAGGAGGGGCGTGAGGTCAGCACATCGCTCTCCCGGTCGTTATGATGGTTTTCTTTGACCGGAGCCGCTATTATTCGGTCGAGTAGCTCCTCAATTGGCATCACGAGGCTGAGTGCACCCCGAAAAATGGCAACAGCGCATGGCGGCTGGATGGTCACCCATCCCAGTGCCGGCCACGCCCGACAGCGCTCAACTTCGGTGATCTCACGAGAACCGGTGTATCCACCGTGGCAAGGCCGTTGCCTTACAGATGCGTAACTGTGAACGAAGTAGCCTCAAGTTTGAAGTTTTCTTATCAGTTCGGGGCACAATATTGTTCACAATGTACGACACTTCAATACAGTTTCTGCAATATGGGTGCCACGTGAGTTGACTGCCGTATAGAAAGACTGTCGCGTTGAGGTCTGGGGAATTTTTGCATTGTTTCCATGTCAAGGGTGATGCATTGCTGGGAAAAATAAACACAGGCGATGAGACTTGGGTCAAGTACCACCAAACAGAAATGAAAAGGTCAAACAAGAAATGGCGCCACAACTCATCACCAAAACCAAAAACATTACATCCTCAACCATACGCTGAAAAAGTCATGTTCTCTTCTGGGATACAAATCGAGTAATTTTGTAGCATTACATGGATAAGGGAGTGACGTTAATCAGTACTTCTTATTAACACATGCTGAAAAATCACCTTCGCCCTAAAATCAGGAGTAAATGACGAGGACTACTGATTTAAGGCGTATTGCTACAACATGACAACGCCTGACCGTATACGGCCTGTAAGACAGTTGAGACTATTCAGTAAATTAAATTTGAATGACTGGTATATCATCCTTATTAACCAGACATCGCTCCTAGTGACTTTTGTTAGGGGCACTCACAGAAGCAAAGGGGGGGGGGGGGGGGAGGCATTTATCAGAAGTGACGAAGAGGTGAAAACTGCAGCGCACGGCTTGATACACGCACGACCAGAAGAATTCTCTCATCATGGTATCTATGCACATTAAAAGTAGTAGAATACGTGCACTGAACGTCAGGGAGACTATGTCGAAAAATGACACGTAAGTTTTTTGTTCATTGTAAGAATTAAAAATGTTATAGCAGTTTTAAGGTGTTCATTTGAATCACCCTCATATAAATGCATTAAAAATTATGACTATTATTTGAAATAATAAACAGTTCACTTACTTTTTTACCATCTGTCTCATTTACATTTAACTGCTGGTGTACTGGTGTTGATTCAATACGAAAACATCTTGTAGGCCTGTGCCAAGCGAAGTGGTACAGTGTTTAAACCACTAGACTTCTTATTTGGAAAGACCGGAGCTCAATACCCATTCCGACGATACAGATTAAATTTTTTTTTGGCTTTCCTTAATCATTTAAGGTGAATGTCTGGATGGTCCTTTGCAATGGATGCAATCAATATCCTTGATGATCCTTATCAAGTATGATCATGTACTCCTCTACAACAACCTCTTCGTCGATGTGACGTTAAATCCGTTAAATTATTTCTTCCATCCTTACAGTCACTTGTTTAAACTGTTACGAATGATGACCACAGTTTTTTTTAGTGGACAAAAGATCATAGTTATCAGTCGCTATACATTTGAGAGCATTAGAGTAATTTAAAAATTCTGCAAGGGAGAATGTTTTACCTTGGTACACTTTTCACATTTTTGCCTCTAGCCAGCCCTGTAATATAGGCGTAACATTATCTCTTGTTCTATTTTTAAATGATTACATTCAGTTTTTGTGTGTTGCAGTTTTTTCCGAAGTTACAAAAATTAGCTTGGGGAAGTAATGGGTTACAAAATGTGAAGAATGCTTCCAAAGAACAACTTGATCATGTGCCTAGAACAATTATTCTACTGAAATGTGAAAATGTTGTAACCACGAAAATGTTGTCAATGCTGTGTTTAATAGTCTATCTATTACACTATTTCTCTGCGACACACCAGTAATCAGCAAGGGAAATCGAATTAAGTAAAAATATTACAAAAATCCAGTTACAAGTTGAGAAACACGATCTCGGCCTGTTGGAAAGCAAAACAAATTTTCAGTTTCCAGACAAGAGAAATTCTTAAGACATTAAAGAAACTGAGCTATTTTGAAAATATCACACTTTATATGGTAGAAGTTCTTCTACCATTATAAGGTACAGGATAGTGCACGGCCAACGAAGTATGGCTTGGCTGTACACACATTATATAAGCAATTTAAAAACATACAGAATTTTACTCAGGATAAAATTATGTAACTGAAGAATTAACAATATCTTCTACATAGCTTTCATAGAATATGCAGCACTTAAATGTAAAGCACTAGATATATTTAGAAACGCTGCGCCAAACACAATCTCATGCTTCATAACAAAAAGTATAAACTGCAAGAAACTGCTTATAGTGGTCTTTAGTGCTCGTTCCCTCATATGATTCTACAGTCGGTCATTAGAGTAAAAAACCGACCAGGAAAGATCATGTGTTCCTAGGTACACATCCTCAACGTACAACACTCTCCCCTGCTAGAAGGAAAAATTATACATTTTGCTCCTCTAGTGAACCTAGCTTTGGGACAGAAAGAAGTAGAACACACAGCTGTAAGACAACACACACTCTCAAATGTTTGGACTACTATTATTTCACCAGTACAGATGGAAATTTGTGTTAATTCCAGAAAAGGTTTATTTGTAGATACTACTTACACATATTGATTGTTTTTGAATGTAAAAATAATGATGGTTCAGATATTTGTTGTTGCTATGATTTCTCTCTACACTTCATTAAAAAGAAAAAATTCTGCTGCCTTGCCGTCGAGCCCCTTGAGAAAGAAAGTGTTGCATCAACCTGTGTTAGAATAATAGGATTTACACTCTCTGAACTTTAATAACTAAGAGTTATTAATGATAACCTAATCCAATTGTGATTATATGGCCGCCTCAGGCCCAATGTGTGTAGCCGTTCATTTCTTTTTCTTTTTTTTTTTACTTATAGTTACCAATAACTTCACGCAAATAACAAGATGACTGGGTACTTGTGCTTGGAGCAAAGAAAGTGGATTTTAAAGTGTTATTGGAAATGTGAAAACGTCACAGAAAGACAGAGGCGACGGTGGACAGTGTTTGGTTCTGCGCCACCGTCACGTGTGACAGTAACGAAGTTACGTGACAGACTGGAGCGGAAGAAGTGTGCCTCATCTGAAGAAGGGACAGCGTGCCAGGAACAAGTGACTAGCGTACAAAAGGGGGTGGAATGCAGTGGTTCAGGCCTTCACAAAATCCCAAAGAAGCCCATACGACTAGCTGAGAGTAAATCAGGTGTACTGAATCAAGCGGTGGTGCGGGCTGTACGCTGCTTGCTGTGTGCTGTACTCACCGCAGCGGAGGCAGCCGGCAGCGGTCCATGGGGCCCAGGGGACTGGCGGTCTGTCGGTCGCCGCACCTGCAACACGCCGGCACGCACGTCTCACTCACATCTCATGTCGCACAAGGACTATTTAAACGGGTTGTACCTCTCACTGGACAAAATTATACGCAAACAAATGCTATATATACTGTTGGTTACGATGTTCTACATTTCTGTTTTGAGGATGCGGTCACACAGCCTCCGCTTGCTAGTCCTAGGGTGTCCCGGAGACGAGGACCCGGGATTCTATTACTAGCCACTCACTACGACTAACTTCTGTTTTATTAAAACTGTCCACCGCCATGTTAGTATACAATTGTATCTGACAACGATTTTGTATTTATGGTTGCGTTTTTATCGTACATTTATACTCCGCAAACCACGTTGTGCTATGAGGCAGAGGATAATTTACGTACGATTTCATCCCCTCCCTCTCCATCCACCCTTTCCAGTTGCAAATGGTTCGCAGAGATTACGACTGTCCATTTGAATGTTTTTGGGGAGATACACCTAGGAGGAATCAATATGTTGTCTCATTCTTCAAGGAACATACAATCTTGGGTTTTCAACACTTAACATCATCGTGATGCGAAACGCTTGTTTTGCTGGCTCGGCATCTCCCGTGACGCTTTCGGCGTACTGAATGGACTTCTAAAGAAACTCACTGTTCTTTGGATCTTCTATATTTGTCCTGTCAGCTCTTTCTGCTATAAATCCCAGACAGCCGAGCAATATTCAAGTATTGGTCCAACGTAAGTCGCCTCCACGGCTGTCCCTTCACGCCCTAGAAACAGGTATTTACCATTGTATTGTATTGTATGTTAACCGGGGGCCTAGAAACGACGGAGAGGCTCCGTCCCCACCACAGCCGCAGTGGTCCACAACTCCACGACGACTACCGCAGTCCACTTCACCCCTCCGCCGCCCCACACCGAACCACTCTTTCAGGGTTACTGTGTGGTTCGGCCCCCGGTGGACCCCCCCAGGGAACGTCTCACACCAGACGAGTGTAACGCCTATGTTTGCGTGGCAGAGTAATGGTGGTGTACGCGTACGTGGAGAACTTCTTTGCACAGCAATTGCCGACATAGTGTAGATGAGGCGGAATAAGGGGAACCCGCCGCCATTCGCCGAGGCAGATGGAAAACCGCCTAAAAACCATCGACAGACTGGCCAGCTCATCGGCCCTCGTCACATGTCCGCCGGGCGGATTCGTGCCGCTGACCAGACGCTCCTTCCCAATCCGGAAAGACCGCACGGCTAACCGGGCGGTTGGTATTGACCATTACTGAAAGTACAACTGAGCCATGATAGCACGTCTCGCTTGTTAGGACTTGGGCCGATGTACCTCAAAGATCGAGGCGAGCGCAAAGGGCGGAATTGCCTGTCATTCGGAGCTCCAACGTTAGGGGGTGATGGAGACCCTTATGAAAGTGTCCAGAGACGACAAGGCTGATTTCAAGGGCGAGTGGTTTTCCCACGACCGCCAGTGTTGTCAACATCAGTGGCAGAGAAACTTCTGGAAGAGCTGGCAGGAAGTAGAGCTTGACAGAAGCGCTATAAGCGGCAGTGGGAAACGGCCAATGGAAATGCCTACATTATGCTCCTGATGCCGTTCAGCTGGATACCCCTAAAAGTTAATCAATTTCGGGGGGCGTTTTCGGAGGTCTCGAAATCGGGGAGTCGGCCATCAGTCCTCGTGGGGTGACACGTGGTCCGTCCTGTGTCTTTTAAAGTAGTGACCGTTTTAGAAGTCCAGAGTTTCCGATCTTTTGTGATCAATGAGATTACTTTACTGTTATGGAAGACCTATGTACCATTCGAAAATGTGTTCTCGCGCGTGGCTGCGTAATTGTGCTTGAGCACTATACCATTATCTCGACGGCGGTTACGCAATGGAGGAGGAGAAGGAGATTAGAGTTTAACGTCCTGTCTACACCGAGGTTGTTAGGGACGGACCACAGGCTGGGATTAGGGAAAGAAATCTGCCGTGCTATTTCAAAGAAACCACCCCGAAATTTACCTGAAACGATTTAGGAAAATCAGGGAAAAACTAAATCTGGATGGCCGGGCCCGGGTTTGAACCGTCGTCCTCCCGAATGCGAGACCAGTGTGGTAACCAGTGCGCCACCTCACTAGGTAATTAGCAGAGCGTAGAGTCAGTAACTAGTGGGGATGGTGTCGGATGAAATATGCGGACTTCCCTAGCGTTAATTGATGCCAATAAATTTTATTCGTTTTCGTGGTATTTTGAGCGACATATGTTTGTGCGAATTTTTTCCTCACTGAGTTGAACAGTATTCCTGTCCGTTATTGTTGAGTTGATTATCGTTGAGAGGTGATAGTAGCCAGTTAGAGGCCGTGTAGAAACTAGGCAGCGCACATGTTGCAGGCCAGTGGTCGCGTCTCGGAATTTTTCTGAAACTACTTTGATTGCCAAACTGCTTTAATTATTAACATAGAACAAAGAGAATGTTAACCCAAACCCGCGGATCTATTTGAGAGTGTCGTCACTTACTTGTGCTGAATGTAGAAACGTGATAATGAGCCGGGTCAGCCAGTAAAGATTTCCGACTGACCCCGCGGAGCAGCACGTCGGGTAATTATTTCGCGAGCGTTTCGCCTCTCTTCTGTCAGAGGCCGCGTGAGTGACTTCGCACTATGCCACGGAAGCTCCGACGTGTGGACCAAAGGGACATTCCCACGATCCACACTAATGGGCTTCTATAATACATCTCAGTGGCCTTTTGAGATAGATGGCACTGTCGTTGCCGGCCGCTGTGGCGGAGTGGTCCTAGGCGCTTGACTCCGAAACCGCGCTGCTGCTACGGTCGCAGGTTCGAATCCTGTCTCGGGCATCGATGTGCATGTTGTCCTTAGGTTAGTTAGGTTTAATTAGTTCTAAGTTTAGGGGACTGATGACCTCAGGTGTTAAGTCCCATAGTGCTTAGAGCCATTTGAACCATTAGGACTGTCGTTGGCCAGTATTTATGGGTTTACAAGCTGAATATCCGGCATTGTCCGGTTATGTATTTATTCAATCCATCTCCTCCTTTGTGTATTTATTCCATCCATCTTCTCCTTCTTCATTTCCCTGTCCATCTCCTCCTTCACTCTCTCTCCGTCTCCTCCACCTCAACACTCTGTCCATTTCCTCCTGGCCCTCTCTCTGTGCATTCCTCCTTCTCGTCTCTTTGTCCATCTCTTTCTACAACCCTGCCACTACTATTGTAAATTAGTATGGTTTTACCTAAATAAGAGAGAACCCTTTCTCTATTTTGCCACGTATACTGTACCCCAACAGAACAAATGCGACTTACTTCCCGCCCTTGCTCTAGGTAGCGCGCCAACTCACCCTTGCCATCTTTTCCACTCCCTAGGGCCACTTTCGTTTCAAACAAAAGCACACTGGCTTATACATAACACCTATTTCTTACGTCGTTCCTAAGCGTGGCCATTTCTTAAATTGTCAAATTTACATCAACATGAACAATTTATGCACCCAAATACTTTTACATACAAAATGTCATCAGAAAATTATTTAACGTAATAATACAATTTACATAGTATTTTACATATATTTCTCACACACAATGTAAAAAACTTTAAACTCAGTATAGCACACTTTACTTTTCATCTACAGGAAATTTAGTACCAATATGCGAAAATTTTAAGGCAAGAAAATTATAAAAATTTAAATGAACCATAAATAAATAATGTTATACTTCTCCCCCTCTCTCTGTTCATCTCCTTTTCCACCCTATCTGTCCATCTCCCCTTACCCCCCTTATCTGTGCACATATCCTTCCCACACGTTGTCGCCTCATTCTCTTTATACGTCATCACGCTAACCCCAATAGAAGCTCTGTGTTTCTTACTCCCACAATAAATCTTTCCAAATTGCAACTAACGCATTTACCAAATTTCGTTTAGATGAGCTTTTTACCGATTGCTTTGCCCTCTTACACACATTTTAAATATATTTAGCATATATTTAACCACATGTTAAATATGTTTTACAGATATATAACACATTTCAGAAGAATTTTATATACTATTTCACTTGCATCCTAGCGAATTTTACCCTGCAGCTTAATTTTCACGCAGCTCAATGCTTAAGACGTCGTATCTCCTGAACTATGATATAATTTTTAAGGTACATACAGTGGCATATGTATCTAATGTCTACGAAATGTTTCGTAAATATAGTTAGTAGTAAAGAAGTAACTAATTGAAACGTCATTTATGATGGACTGCTTTCACGCATATCAGTGTAAAGACGCCATAGCTCCTGAACTATGTGTCGTACAATGATGTAATTTTTGCGGTGCATTCAGTGATATATGCGAATACCATCTACAAAATGTGTCGCGAATAGGGAAAGTAGTAAAAAAGTATAAATTAAAACGTCATGCTTTATGCGGCAGTTTCACTGCATGAACAGCGAAAACGTAGTAAGTGATAAACTTTTTCTTTTCATTATTTTGTGTGGATCGTCAGCGCTAAAAGGTTTCGCAAATGTTTGAAATTATGTGTACAATTTGTTGCAACTCTCTTAAGTGCTCTCCTTCACAAATACTGGGTTATACCGCTTTTTCGCCACCACCGCCTTTCCTTTAGTAGATAGGTGGTTCTTACCCCAAAATGATTCTTTTCAGACAATAAGTGACATGCGCACCAGGTTTGATTGAAATCAGTTCAGTGGTTTAGGAGGAGTTGTGGAACATACATACATACATACATACATACACACATATAGGTGTACATCCAGTTTTACATATAGATTAAATACCAGCAATGCGTTATCAGTTGCTTGTTCGATGTGGAGCACGGAGCTGCAGAAGCAGAGCGCGCGGTCAGCCAGTGGTTTCTCCCGAGAGACGCGAATCAGCGCACGACGCGGCGCAGCTGCCTGGCCAGCCCCGCGCAGGACGCCGGTCGCCGGTCTCGAGCCGGCGGCCGCCCGGCACACAGGACTCAACAGGCGCGGGCGTATCTGCGGCGGATTACCTCTACAGTATCAGGGAAACTGCAATAGGGCTGCTTCGTATCAGCCGTTCTTGCTTCTACAGTTCTCAAGCTTCCTGCAATGAACGTAAGTCCCAGAGGACGCCCCACAACGAACTCCGAGGAGAGAATTTTAGATATTGGATCCAGCCCAAAACTCAGAGCCTGCCCTGTCTCTGAATGGCACGTCCTAACAGGGGAAGTCTGGGACAACAACAACCAAAACTACAGCGAGGCTCCTGTCCGGTCCACAGGAGGTTCTCTGCGACTGCTGAGAACTGCAATGTAGCAAGAGCTACTACAATGCCGCCTGCTGGACGAACCTTGCCCGCTGGAGAACATTTTTAACCTTTTGACCTGAACATCTCGGTTGCAGATTTTCGTACGTACTGACGCGGAAAGTAATTCAATACATAATAACAGAACGGGTAATTAAATGTTACAGTCACAACAGTTCGTATCAGAAATTCACGGAAGGTACCCATGTTAACGGTTTAGACAGTCAATGTTGAAGTATCAACAGCTGCAGTCATAAGAGGGCACTGAAGACGCAGGACGTTTCTATTACTTTCAAATTGTTCAAATGGCTCTGAGCACTATGGGACTTAACATCTGAGGTCATCAGTCCCGTAGAGCTTAGAACTACTTAAACCTAACTAACCGACGGACATGTCACACATCCATGCCAGAGGCAGGATTCGAACCTGCGACGTAGCGGTCGCGCGGTTCCGGACTGAAGTGCCTAGAACCGCTCGGCCACTACTGCCGGCTTATTATTTTCAAAACTGTTTCACAGAGGAAGACCACACTGCACTTCCTTCTTTAAATCACCGCACGGACATCAAAATGACATAAACGAAATAACTGACCAGGGAACAGAAAAGAAACCAAATAGAACAACAAAGGAAAGACCACTGGATCTGACTGCATTCCGCCGCGATTCCTTTAGGGGCAGTCGAGGGAAGACGAGGCAAATGGAAAAAAGGAAGTTAACTGTTTAATACTTCAAAAGTAATCTCCATTATTGTTAATGTGTTTATCTCACTGTGAGGCACATGTTGCCACGTTGTTTAGAGTATCCCGAAGAAATTTCGCTGGGAAGCCCATACACGTCTTCCATACAGTCGCGATCTTTCCCCATACGATTTCCAAGTTTCTGGAGCTCTGAAGAAAGACATTCGAGGCCGTCGATTTGTTTCCGACGAAGAGGTGAACGCCTGGGAACAATTACGGTTCCGCAGGCAACAGCAAACATTTTTCCATGAAGGCTCTGACCCTTGTCAGACAGTGAGATAAGTGTATTAACGTTTATGGAGATTACTTTCGAAGTAGTAAACCGTTTACTTACTTATGTTCCACCTGCCTTGTTTCCATTTGATTGCCCATTATACAGACTCGTAGAGCAGCCTATGTGAAAGAACTTGCTGCTCTTCTAGCAGCAGTGTACGTACATCACTGGAGGGGCCAAGCGTTCCTAGTGATTGGAACAAAGCTCAGGTCACTCCCCTTTTCAAACAGGATCGTCGAACACACGCACATAACCGTACGTCTATACCTCTGACATTGGAGCAAGTTACATGCTCGCGTATTATAAAGTTTCTCGAGACCGAAAAACTCCTCTGTACGAACCAACATGGGTTCCGAAAACATCGATCGTGTAAAATCCAGCTCTCTGTTCGTCCACGAGACCCAGAAAGCACTAGATACCGGCCGCCAAGTTGATGCCGCCCTCCTTGACTTCCAGAAGGCGTCCTAAACTTTTCCATATTGCTGCCTGATGAACACAATACGAGTGTATGGAATATCGGATCGGCTGTGTTGCTGGACTGAAAATTTCTAGCACAAAGAACGGAGCATGTCATTCTCAACGAAGCTAAATCTTCAGACGTAAAATAGCTTCGGGCGTACTCAAAGGGGTGTTATAGGGCCGTTAGTTTTTACAAGGACATAGTAAATAACGAGAGAAGTCGCGACGCCTGTAAACTGAGTGAAATGCAGGAAAACCTGCGGAGGATCGATATTTGGTGCGGGGTATAGCAACTGACCCTCAATGTAAACAAATATGACGTTTTGCTAATTTTTATTATTGCACAATTGCGGAATAATGACAGTAAACAGTCAAATCAATAATAAATAACTAGCAATATGCGTGTGGAGCAATGTAAAGTGGAAAAGCCACATAAAATCAATATCGGATAAGGCAGATACCAGATAGATTCATTGGAAGAATCATCAGGAACTCACAAAGGAGGTAGCTCAAAAGACCCCCATTCGACTAATGCTTGAATATTTCTTAGCAATCTGGGATCCGCACCAGATAGGACTGATAGAGAAAATAGAGAAAATCTAAAGAAGAGCAGCATTTTTTGTTATAAGTCCACTGAGTAAGCGCGAAAGCGTCCCGGAAATGCTCAACCAACTCCACTGACAGACTCTGTGGTTTACTGTCAAAGTTCTGAGAATGTACGTCCCTAGAAGAGTCAAAAAATATAGTCTATTGCTTCCTCCTATGAATATCTCGCAAAAAGACCACCAAAATAAAGTTACAGAGATTCGAGGCAGAACGGAGGCTTACCGGCAATCCCGCGAACCATTAGCGACTGGAACAGGAAAAGTGGATCGTAGCAGTGGTACACAAAATACCCTCCCCCACAAACAAAAGCTGGCTCGCGGAGTGTAGATGTAGACGTAGCAGTTTAACGCCCAAAACTATGATCATCGCCAGCAGCAGATATAAACTCACTTCGCCAGGCACATATTTAAGAGTACTCTTGTAGAGTGATATGAACATTATGAACAACGTAACGGGAATCAAAGAGATATGGTGCCTAGAGTTAAAATCATGATGTAATAACTAATGTTCATATTTAGGTAGTACACACAGAGTTTTCGCGAAAAATTTGAGCATCGTAATGGTCTGGCTCTGGCTAATGTATGTGGTGTTATATGCATTAGTTAGCAACTCGCATTTCTTCGCGTTGTCTTTGAAGTCTTTTGGTGCATATTAGCAGAATTATGAAGGAAGAAGGGATCGTTTCACGGAGGGTAACAATTTTCCACAACTTTACCCTGAAAATCTCTGTAAGTTATCCTGCAGAGAATGCTTTCCTTTGTGCCATAAATGAAAATTTATTCTTGTTCCATTTGTGGATGATTCTTCATGAGCTAGTGTGACATCTTGCCCGTCCAATATTCTCACGGCTGCTGCTAGAGTGGCACATAGGAAGCTGAAGAACGTTCAGAGATTCTACCCTCAAAATCGAGTCCTTTAACTCTACAAATAGATTTTCGTGACGTGTTAACTCTTTTCTTCTAATGTTTGTAAGTTCAGACTGCTTTTTCCTTTTCATTTTCATGAATCATTATCAGACACATGGACATCTGTTCACTGTCAGTGACGGTTGGTTTCATTTATAAAACCTGACGTCAGTGGTGTACACTTCGAAATAAGTACAAATTAAAAATTACTGTGTGTAGTCTTTATTTGCCAATGATTACATCGTACTACCTTCTTTTTACTTCGTAGGTAGTCTTTGAAAAGTGAGTGTGAGTGAACACTATGCCGGTGTCGTTTCATAACACACTGTCCTACAGACTAGAGATGGGTCGAACTCGTTCTGTCCCGTGAACTACTTCATTCATTTCACTCTTTGCCGAGAAGCGTTCAAATGAAGTAGTTCATTCATGAAGTACGGAAGCCTGGCGAAGTTGCCCAGTTCGCTGCTCAACCGCGACTACGCTCGCTTCGCCTCGCTCGTACAACGAAGCTTCGTAATACTTCATAATTTTACCAACAGATGGTCCAACTATGCAGTAACGTGCACGCAACGTTTTACACTCTTACAGCGTCTGAGTTAACTTAAATAGAGCATGGTCGAAGGGAACAAAGGAAAGATAAACAGAGAAGCCTGTCACATATAAAGAAGGTATTACATTTAATGTTGCTCAACATTTTCTCGTGAAGCGCCCAAAAAAGTCCTTATCTGCCAAGTGAAACCTTATTTGTTGTATTCATGGACTGAAAACTAGGGCTACCAACGAAATACAGTCCAATTTTATGTTCCTTTTAAAATTTAATCCAAAATAGAATGAGTATGTTTACCACTGTCACAAAGCCTATATACCTATGTTAAAGTAATTATTCAGAAGTTTTCCTGTAGATTTTATTTTTGTTGAGAATAATAACCCTCCAAATTCAAAACATAAACTGTCACCTGTAGTCATTGGTACGATTTCAAGTAAAATCCCTCTTTATTTTATTCGGAAAGCAGTTTTTAGTGTCTGTTGACTCTTATACAATGGCGAGCAACTCGCGATCGCGTAAAAGTAGTGGAATTTGGGGATTTAGGTGATGGGAAAGCAAAGTTCAACTGTTGTTCTAAGTGTATTTCATATAAAATAGGAAATACATTTAATCTAGCGCGCCATGTTCGAATGCTGCATCCAACAGTGTCATTGTCAGTTAGACGCTTAGCGTCCCTGCTCCTGCATCTTCCGATACTTCTTGGACAAATAACCCGGACTATGCGGAACCAACACCAGCAATTGTCAGAAGCGAACAGCAGTCGGCGCCAGAAAAGAACAGTATCACTTCATTATCAGACAGCAGACATCAATATCATTACCTATGTATAAACCTCTTCCGAACAAAAGAAATCAGGAGATAGATTTCGCACTTCTGGAGACTGTTGTAAAGGATTATTTGCCCTTCAACATAGTGGAAAGAAAACATTTCCAAAGTTTTGTAGGCAAACTTAGCTTACAGAATGCCAGCTCGGAAGACCATTTCCAATACACTACTACAACAACAGTACACCATGATGAAAGAAATTGTGAGAGTCGAAATTAATTCAGCGGAAGCGGTTGTGCTGACAATGGATGGGTGGACTTCAGCCAGAAATGAGAGTTATTTGTCGGTGACAGCACACTACTTTAAAGACCTGGAGCTGGTGTCTTCCCTCCTGGAGTGCTTTAAATACGAAGAAAGGCACACGTCAGAAAAGCTCTCCGAACAACTGCGACATGTCACAAGGGAATGGGGCTTTCAAAAAAAAAGTCGTGTGTGTTGTTAGCGACAATGCTGCTAATATTGTGGCAGCTATAAGACTCAAAGCCTGGAAACACATCCCCTGCTTTGAACACATACACTCAATTTAATTGTTCAGAATGGGCTTCCGCACATTCAACCCATTCTGAATAACATAAAAAAATTGTTCAATTTTTTAAAAGAAGTTCGCAGACCTGCACGAAACTGAGAAAGATGCAGGAACAGTTAAAAGAGCCAGTTCTGACACTAAAACAGGACACTGTTACAACCTATGATATGCTGCGAATAATAATCGAGGTTAAGAATTCCCTAATGACAGTTATCACTCTGAATTATCCGGATCTTCCAAATCTGACTGCAGAGGACATTGCAAGTGTAACACAAGCCTGTGACCTGTTGTAAGTTTTCGAAGACTGCACCGAGGAAATTCAAGTGAAAATGTTGTCACTGCTAAAGTTATACTCCTTAGTCGCTCGTTGAAAAAACGGTGTTGTAGGTTTGTTAATAACACTGATATTCATGTATACGTGCAACAGATGCCCGAAAAGTTAACTAAAGACCTAAAACGACGATTTCGAAATATAGAGGAAAATTCCATTTTCGCAGAACCAACTTAATTGAGTCCCCGGTTCAAATTACGTGGTTTTTCTGATAAAAATTCTGCTGAGAAGGTGAAATTAAACCTGATCAGGAACTGTGAGAAATTTGTGATGAACACATCCACTGCTACTGCAACAATCGCAGCTCCAACCACTGAATCTACTTCTAGTCTCTGGCTAGAATTTGATGAAGTGTTTTCCAGGCTGCATAGTAATCCACACCCAAGGGCTGCTGCAATAGTGGAAGTGAACAAATATTTAGAAGAGCCCCTGCTACAGAGACAAGGAAATCCGCTTCAGTGGTGGTCTGAACAGCTGTCAGTATACCGCTCGCTCTTTGAACTTGCAAAAATACGACATTGTATTGTTGCAATCTCCATGACGTGTGAAAGAGTGTTCTCGAAGGCAGAACACCTTATAACCGACAGAAGAAATCGCCTGACAGGGAAAAAAAAGTGGAACAAAACACGTTTTTAAACGGAAATCTCGGAACATTCGCCGAATCCGTTGATGTTTATTCATAAATATGTATGTATTTTTTAAATATAATTAGGACAATCCTTAAATTTACATTTAGTGTAACTATTTCAATAATGTGTACGAGATAAACATTCCTACACGAACGATTATCTTTCAAGCGTGGATTCCACGCATGCTTCAGTTCCAGACTCACAAGGTAAGCATTTTATTTTCATGTTGGCTGTGCGTGCTCACACAGCCAGCCTCTTCGTTTGTATCTTTAATATTCATTTGTCTGCAAGCGCTGCCAACAGTGGGCTACCCGTAGACGCGAAGTTTAACTGCACAAATAGTCGCGGGTAATGATGTCAGCACTGCAGGAAGCAGCTGACGCTGCCTTCCCCTCGCCCCTCACCACCACAACTCCTCCTAAACCTATCGTTCCCCATAAACACCGCGCGATTCGTCGACAGGCAGTAGAGGGAGGACTGAAGTGAAGGCAGAATGAGTGACGTAGCGCCGATGTAGTGGGAGAGGGAGAGGGGAAGAGAGTGAGTGAACTAGAAAAACGTGTGGAGTGTGTTATCTGTGAAGAGTTTGAAGTACCAGTTCATTGAAATTGAGTGGTTAGTTCACACTTAACTGGAGTGAAGCGTTCATTTGAACGACTCTTTCACGAGCTCCCCATCACAACTGCAGACCAATCACTGCTTCATGGTCTTCATGAGACCTCACTGTCGATACACTGATCTCCCACTCATGAATAATACTTGCCAAAACCGGACCGCTGCTTCTTTTTCAAGTAGCTTAACAGTTGTTATTACTCGAGTAACTCCGGCCCGTCTCAGTCTTTGCAGTTGGAAAAGTCCTTTCATGGTATCGAGATCGAATTGTGGTGCTCGTGAGAAGTCTGTCCAGTGTTCACTTAGCCACAGAAACAAAAGAAAACAATGATAAAAGACAAACAACAATATTTACTATGCAGGTGTGGATTTGATAGTGGTAAAACTATATAATACGTTTTGAGATTATCATGTGACCTTGGAACAAAGTCCATTCTATTGACAGAGAAAAGAATAGAAATAGATGACTAACAGCTAGTTCGTGAGTGCCACATTTCATGATAACTTCAGGAAAGAGTTCACTATAAATTCTCAGAAAATCTGCGTCCTCTGTACGACTAAATGCTTTACGACAGTACTTTTAACCAAGTGTATATAGCGAATTAAATTATCGTGAGACATGTCCGGTACTTCATTTGTGAAATGTTATTATATCTGACGGTAAATATCGAGGATGAAACTTCCTCCCTGCTGTAGGAAGGCAAATATATGGAGCAAGCACAAGGATTTTAAAGGAAGATTTTTATAGGACACTGTCATGAAACATGTCTCATATGTCTACAACGGTAACACGTCGAAGAGGTAGACTGTGGAGCAGGGGAGAATATTCAGAAGAGGAGGAGCAGAAGGAGGAGGAGTAGCAGGGGAAGAACATTGGCAGAAGGTATACCAGGGAGCAGATCCAGCATAGCTTCAACCAGCCCAACTGTATACCCGACTTGTGGTTTGTAAAGAGCTCCAGCGACCTGCCTCAGTAGGGAATCAAAAATTAAGACTGCAAATGTTTTTCTCTCTCTCTCTCTCTCTCTCTCTCTCTCCCTCTCCCCTCCTCCCCCATTCTCTCTCTTTCTCACTCTGTAACTGCGCGCGCGCGCGTGTCTCTCTCTCTGTGTGTGTGTGTGTCTGTGTGTGTGTGTGTGTGTGTGTTTGTGTGTGCGTGTAATGTTTGGTAAAGCGGGACTGCCACATTTCAGAACCAAACAGGGTATAAAATGAGAGCAGACACATCAAGGTAAGCCGAAAAGAGAAATGGACGGACAGCAGACGGTGCGTGTAATGGCCGATGGCGGCCATCGCCATCGCCGACACTGGACGCAGCGAAAGGAAAGCGTGCCAGCGGGTCAGCCCGGCGGCCTTCTCCTTCTCACTGCGGTCGGCGCTCTGGCTCCGTCCGGCCGAAAAGGAAAGTGTGTGTGTCTGTCTCCAGTCCCAGCAAGCACCTCGTTTCGTGTAAGTGTGCAGCAACACTGCGTGCGATTCTCCTAAGGAATTTCTTCTAGCAAAGGGGAGGTAGAGGGGTGGGCTATTACCTATGCAACTACAGCAAAATGCAGAAAGACTTGAATAAATGATAGTGAAGGGGACTGGCAGTTGACACTGAAGGCAAATAAATGTAGCGCATTGTCGCACAAATAGTCGGATGGATCCATTTTTACTGCACTACTTGCGATAAATTACTGGGAGCAGTAACGGCCGTGAAATACCTAGTAGCGTCCGTCCAGACCTCTTAATACTACACCACTAGCCACTGTCAGATTGCAGTGAACAGCTAATGATTAACATTTCACTGCAGTTGCACAAAATAGATGGGACTAACGCCATCTACCTTACATGTATGTCGAAAGCTTACATGCTGGCCGGTGTGGCCGAGCGGTTCTAGGCGCTTCAGTACGGAACCGCGCGACCGCTACGGTCGCAGGTTCGAATCCTGCCTCGGGCATGGATGTGTGTGATGTCCTTAGGTTAGTTAGGTTTAAGTAGTTCCAAGTTCTAGGGGACTGATGACTTCAGATGTTAAGTCCCGTAGTGCTCAGAGCCATTTGAACAATTTTTTTGAAAGCTTACACAGAGAGTTCCTTAATCAGAAATTCCATTTGAATGTTTATTGATTGCGAGAAGATCGTGTTGTCGTTCGTTGTAAGAAGGAAAACGTGTACCAGCATGTTTCAAAACTGGACAACGGCAGGGTGGTGGCCCACCGAGACTGATTTATCACTTCGCTGTATTACCGCTCGTGTTGACCGGGAACCTACGACCGTGCCACGACAGCATCTCTGACTTGCTGAGGCCGTCTGCTGTGCCCCAACTCAGAGATCTGTATGGTTGGTTGGTTGGTTTGGGGAAGGAGACCAGACAGCGAGGTCATCGGTCTCATCGGATTAGGGAAGGACGGGGAAGGAAGTCGGCGTGCCCTTTCAAAGGAACCATCCCGGCATTTGCCTGGAGCGATATAGGGAAATCACGGAAAACCTAATTCAGGATGGCCGGACGCGGGATTGAACCGAGAGATCTGTATGGCCTTATGTTTCAATAAGATAACGTAAAACCGCATGTTGGCCGTGCTTGACTCTGAACACACCTGATCGAGGGTTGTCGGGAGACTGGTAGATCGCCATTCACAAGAGACCACGGTAGACGGCTTTGAAACAGCGCGGAATTACTCAGCTCACCTTGGTTCATCTTAATGGCCATCCTGGTTAGAGCCACTGTTGCTGTCTACCAAAGTTCGTATCCTGTATTCCCGCAAATCACCTACTTATTTAGCTGTGTACGCTTCACCAGTAGTTCTCGATCTTTCGGTAACCACTACTCCTACGTGCAATCAGATCAACATTAGCGCCTAACTAAACTTTAGAACGAAAAACAATTCTCTTTGAGCACTTTCATTTTTTAAATAACATAAGAAAGTTTCTAGGCGTTTTATTAAAGCACAACTAACGATTGGTACTGCTTGTTTCTCAAAACTGTTTTTGGAGAATAATGAAGCCATTTCTGTGCATCACGAGTGGCACCTACAGTTCCTCCTGAGAAAAGAAAGTTAACTACGCATATTGAAGGCAGACACTTGTTAAAAAAGATTGTTTTTTCTAGACCACTCGTCTCTCTAGCGACCCTTGCTTCACCCACACCCTGTACTGCCATTTAAAATCAACACAAATTAAAATGTGTGCACTGTACTTATGCCTACTGTGCCTAAATCACGCGACTGCTAGACTCCTTGCATCTGAAATGAAAGGAATTACCACTGCCATTAACAACTACAGCAACGACAACTTTAATAATATTAATAATAATGTCTGTGTCCTGCGGCAGTGTAGTAGTCATCAGATTGTTACTGTTGTGGTGCCGTGCTGTCAATTACTTCGTTTATTGTTGAAAAGTGAGTAATGAAGCAAGTTCTATTCAATAGCGGGACTTATCTACAACTCGGAGAAGCCATTTTAGTGAGATATTTAAGCATAGCTGATCTTAATTTCTCATTTTTACTGTCGTAGATACAGGTTGCAAATTGCAAAATATGTGTGTAGGGGGTAAACTGCATTAGTAAGATGTTCACATATTCGTTTCAGAGCGGCAACCTCAGCCCCATTGTGCAAATTATTAGTAACTTTCGTAATCTGTATTTCAATATTACAAAGTAATGGTAATTGTAATGATCTTTCAAAAATTTAGTTTCGTTACCGAAACACAATGGGACTTTTGTTTTTAACCCTCAGGGAATACTTACCCTCAGGTTGGGAACCACTGTACTACACAACAGACACAGTTTCTTTATTTGCTATCGTTCTTGCTGCTTAATTTTAGTGGCCAACACAGTAGTAGCAGATATCTAGCTGAGAGACGTTAATAGACTCACAAGAAAATGTAATGATCCACTAAAGAAGTGGCTTACAAAGTATTAGTTCGATCGATACTTGAGTATGTTTGTCTGGGTTTCTTTCAAGGTAGAGATGGCGAGTATCGAAGCGTTTCATCACTGGTTCGTGTAGTAATTGCAAAAGCTTCACGGAGTGCTCCCCAAACTCAAACGGCACACGCTACATGGCATTATACATTACGAAATATTTTCTGTGGAAATTCCGAGATCGTAAGTTCCGAGAAGGGCCGGCACAGTCTTACTTCATCGAACATACTTCTCGCGGTACGAACGCTACGATAACGTTAGATGAATTAGAGCTCGAAATCGCACGTAGCATCGCGAGTGTCACAGGAACAGGGCAAAATGATGGCAGTATCGGAAATACCGTGCGTCGCACACCGTAAAGTGGCTTGAGAAGCATAAATGTATGTGCAGAACTGTGTATTGAGGAGACTGCGGCGAGCGCGAACTGTCACGTTTACAGGCGAGCACCTCGGCCGCGGTGCTGCCGTCAGAGGCGACTGCAGCCACGGGTTGCACAGGCACGAGAAGCAGGTGCAGCGGCAGCGGCGGCTGTGGCAGGGCGGCGCCGCTGTCTCCGGCGCGTCCAGTTCGGGAGGCTCCGCCGCGGTCAACGACCGCCCCCACCTGTCCGCAGCCGGCCCGCCCCTCGCTCCTGTGTCGTCACACAGATGAGCAGCCAGCAAAAAGTTTGGCAGTCCAACTATGCAACCGCTCCTAGCGTTGCTAATAATCAATTCGGCAAGGAAGAAAATTCACAAGTATTTTAAATATACCACATCCAGTGACGCCACCAATTAATTACACTACTGGCCATTAAAATTGCTACACCAAGCAGAAATGCAGATGATAAACAGGTATTCATTGGACAAATATATTATACTAGAACTGATATGTGATTACATTTTCACGGAATTTGGGTGTTAGATCCTGATAAATCAGTACCCAGAACAACCACCTCTAGCCGTAATAACGGCCTTGATACGCCTGGGTATTGAGTCAAACAGAGCTTGGATGGCGTGTATAGGTAGAACTGTCCATGCAGCTTCAACACGATACCACAATTCATCAAGAGTAGTGACTGGCGTATTGTGACGAGCCAGTTGCTCGGCCACCATTGACCAGACGTTTTCAATTGGTGAGAGATATGCAGAATGTGCTGGCCAGGGCAGCAGTCGAACATTTTCTGCATCCAGAAAGGCCCATACAGGACCTGCTACAACCGGTCGTGCATTATCCTGCTGAAATGTAGGGTTCCGCAGGGATCGAATGAAGGGTAGAGCAACGGCTAGTAACACATCTGAAATGTAACGTCCACTGTTCAAAGTGACGTCACTGCGAACAAGAGGTGACCGAGATGTGTAACCAATGGCACCCTATACCGTCACGCCGGGTGATACGCCAGGATAGTGATGACGAATACACGCTTCCAATGCGCGTTCACCGCGATGTCGCCAAACACGGAACCTGGATTCATCAGAAAAAATGACGTTTTGCCATTCGTGCACCCAGGTTCGTCGCTGAGTACACATCGCAGGCGCTGCTGTCTGTGATGCAGCATCAAGGGTAACCGCAGCCATGGTCTGTGAGCTGATAGTCCGTGCTAGTGCAAACGTCGTCGAACTATTCGTGCAGATGGTTGTTGTCTTGCAAACGTCCCCATCTGTTGACTCAGGGATCGAGACGTGACTGCACGATCCGTTACAGCCAAGCGGATTAGATGCCTGTCATCTCGACTGCTAGTGACATGAGGCAGTTGGGATCCAGCACAGCGTTGCGTATTGCCCTCCTGAACCCACCGATTACATATTCTGTTAACAGTCATTGGATCTCGACCAACGCGAGCAGCAATGTCGCGATACGATAAACCGCAATTGCGATAGGCTACAATCCTACCTTTATCAAGGTCGGAAACGTAATGGTACGGATTTCTCCTCCTTACACGAGGCATCACAACAACGTTTCACCAGGCAACACCAATCAACTGCCGTTTGTGTATGGGAAATCGATTGGAAACTTACCTCATGTCAGCACGTTGTAGGTGTCGCCACCGGCGCCAACTTTTTGTGAATGCTCTGAAAAGCTAATCATTTGCATATCACAGCATCTTCTTCCTGTCGGTTAAATTTCGCGTCTGTAGCACGTGATCTTCGTGGTGTAGCCAGTAGTGTATTAGCTCAAGTGCAGCTCCTAAACGGCGGGAATGTTGACTGCTGTTTCAGCCACTGTTACAATAGTTCCAGATATTGTCTCCGGGGGCTACCATCTGGCGATTTAGAAGGCCGGTACAGGACGTGTCCATCCTGTCACGTAATCAAGCCTACTGCCTTACACACTCAGGTGACAATATCGTGTCTGACCTCCTTTTTCCCGGCACAGTGCAGCAACTCGAAGTGGAATGGAAGTCGTTGGAAGTCCCCTGCAAAAATATTGAAGCACGCTGTCTCTACAGCCGTCCAGAATTGAGACAGTGTTGCCGGCGCAGGATTTTGCGCACTAACTGACCTCTCAATAATGCCCCATGTATGTTCAGTGAGTGACAAAATCATTAGCTCGAACTGTCCAGAATTTTCTTCAAACCAATCGTGAACAATTATGGTCCGTTGACATGGCACTTTCGTGTCCATAAAAATTACATCGTTATTTGAGAACATGAAGTCCATGAATGGCTGCACATGTCCTCCAAGTAGTCGAACACAACCGTTTTCAGTCAGTGATAGATTCTTTTGAATCAGAGGACCGGAAACACTCCATATAAACATAGCCCACACCATTATCCAGCCACGGCCGTTTGCACAGTGCCTTGTTGACAACTTGATTCCATGATTTCATGTCTGTGCCACACTGGAACTCTATTATCAGTTCTTACCAACTGGAATCGGGACTCCTCTGACTAGGCCGCAGTTTTACAGTCGTCTATGGTCCAACCGACATGGAGAGGCGCTGCAGGCCATGTCTTGCTGTTAGCAAAGGCACTCGCGCCGGTTGTCTGCTGCCATAGCCTATTAACGCCACATTTCGCCGCAATGTCCTAACGGATACGTTCGTCGTACGTCGCACATTCATTTCTGCCGTTATTTCACGCAGTGTTGCTTGTCTTTCAGCACTGACGAATGTACACAAACTCCGCTGCTCTCGGTCGTTAGATGGAGGCCGTTGTCCACTATGCAGTGCTGGTGAAAGGTATTGCCTGAAATCTGGTATTCTCGACAACCTCTTGAGACTGCGGATCTCCGAACAACGATTTCCGAAATTGGAATATCCCATACGTCTAGCTCCAAATACAATTCCGCGTTCTAAGTCTGTTAACTCCTGTCGTGTGGTCCCAATCGCGTCGGAACCCTTTTCACATGACTCACGTGAGTGCAAATGACAGTTCCACGAATGCACTGCCCTCTTACACCTTGTGAACGCGATATTACCGTCATCTGCATATCCCACCGTGATCCCACGACTTTTGTCACCTCGGTGCAGCCGACCGGAATGGCCGAGCGGTTCTAGGCGCTGCAGTCTGGAACCGCGCGACCGCTGCGGTCGCAGATTCGAATCCTGCCTCGGGCATCGATGTGTGTGACGTCCTTAGGTTAGTTAAGTTTAAGTAGTTCTAAGTTCTAGGACACTGATGACCTCAGAAGTTAAGTTCCATAGTGCTCAGAGCCATTTGACCATTTTGAACCCCGGTGCATGACAGCAAAGGGTATCGACAACTACCATAGAAAATTAAAGGGTGTGTTAATTAATTTTCAGGTGCGAGTAATGTAATTCGAGTTTCTGTCTTCTTTTGTACAGATTAAATATTTTCAATGACTATTAAGTAGGAAAAGTGAGTACGTAAAATTTACGCTACAACTAGTAATAACGTTTTCTTAGTTTTTTTTAAGTTACAGAAAATCCAATCATGCATTTTGCACACTAATATTCTGAATGTTATTACTTTATGTTTTGATTATAATAGATATTTGTGCAATAAATTATACTGTAACACTTATCGTAAAAGGAAGTATTGTTTGATCGTTATTTTATGTACCCCTCATGCTTGGCGTCAGATAGCAGTTAGCAGTTAGAGTTGACAGTTCGCACTTGACGACTCGGTGACCATTTTCTGTCATTAACTGTAAGAAGATTTAATGTGTTTTAATTTGGAAGATTATTTTGAAGGCTAAAACACAGAAGAGTGAAATTCAAAAGAAATCCGTGTTACTCGATATCTCATGCTGCCAGCATGATACAGTTCGATTTTAAAGTAATTAGAGCGTCATCGAACTTGAAAAACCAAGGCCAACGTTTACTACCCCTGAAGAAGACAACAAATCCACCGTAAACAGAGATAAATATCAGCTTAGAAAGTTGTTTAAGTCAACAAGTTTTCTTAAGAACTGTATTCAAATGACACAAATCGGAACATGGGAGATACGTCCTTGAATACTGAATTGTTGTAAGAGAAGCGTTTCAGTCCTCTTCTGCTGCAGTACTGCTGTATGGTATGAAATCCTTGTCAGGTTGAACTGATGGAGAACATCAGAAAAATTCAAGATGTGGCTCGTGTTATCAAACAACAGGGCAGAGAATGACACGGGTGTGATACGTGAGTTGGGATGGCAATCACTAAAATAAAGGCGTTTCTTTTTGCAGGGAGCTGTTTCCACAAAACGTTAATGACCAACTATCTGCTCCGAACCCAAAAATATTTTGTTGACTACCACCTCTAGGTCCTATTACGCTTCTTCGTAGCACAACCGATGCTACTTTCTTTCCAGTGCAACGTTCGCCGTCCAGTTAAACGTACTAGATTCTATTCTCTTTCTCAAGTAGTCCAGCCAGTCACACATCTAAGAAGACACTCCGTATGCTTGTATATTGGCTATTAGTTGACGACGTGGAGCAGCGTGGAACTGTTAATCTAGGAACACAGAGTCTACCTGTTCACCTGAATCTGCCGTTTGCAAGATGTCGTATATGAGCGAAGCAGTTCACGGGGTTTCACCGTAGGCAGCGTTCGGTTTTTCTGCTCTTATTGCGTGCAACCAGTTCCTTATGTGTGTGCTGATGTCTGGTGCAGGTGGAGTTGATCGTTGTTCTGAAACAGCTGGAAGGTGCGTCGGTCAGCTTGAGGCTGCTGCCCCCAGTTACGGTGGCGACGTAACAACTAGAGCGAGCGACTGCCTTCGCACGACTGGCGTTTGTGACGCTGCTGCGCCTTCCGATGCGTTCGGCCTCGCCGGCTCGTTCTCACCAGGTACTGAATGACGGTCAGCAGCTCCGTTGCAGGTCCTAGGCGAATGTAAATGTTTGCCGCAGGGCGGTCATTGGACGACAAGACGGGAATTAGGTGCATACCATTCCTGTCTTCTGCTGGGACTAGGATGATCTTCCTATAAGATTGTGTCATGAACGTAGAGATTGTTAATGGTAGGTACAGTGTTATATGCACGATGCAGCTCTTAGGGAAATATTAGTCAGGTCAGGAAGTCCAGTGTCCGCTCGGTACGTTCGGCAGGAGTCTCCTTTGAGTTTTAGAGTCGGCTGTAGAATGTTGTGACTACAGCTGCTGGCTGAAATGCTGAAGTCAACTATCCTGATTCGCGAAGAAAAAAACACAGCTAGCATTCTGTAGCATCAGCCCATGGCAGGCGGAAGCTAGTCTCTTCTCTGACGGAGACTTCTTCACCTGCGCTATCAGGTACAAAATAATACACTTCGTCTGAATAGCTCAGGTGTGCATTTGACGTGGAAAGCAGTGAATCGGGTAAGAAAAGGCAAGGGATGTGTACATGAGCGTTTTTCACATTAAAAAGTCTCGTCTGTATACTTCAGGTGCAGTTAAGTGCAGTACAACACTGGGTCGAGAGGAGGTTACATCTATTTGATATAGAGGGAAACACTCATCTTTGTTTGTCATCAAAAGATAAAGCAAATTTAATATTACGTAACTATGTGCCTCCAAAGCAGCTAGACCATTGTGTGGACTGGATAGTTCAGTAACCGCTGAAGCCAGGGCTAAGCGCAGATAAAGGAGCAGGGATAGAGGTCAGAGGGTGCCGTAAAAAGAGGAATCAGCCAGAGCAAACCGAGAAGCACCACTCGATCTTAGATACCGCGTTTAAAATTTTTTAATCACACCCAAAGCATCAACTCCTACGTGTAAGTTCAACTTGAAACTCTCGTGCGATAGAACAAAGGCTATCACAGCAACTAGCCCAAGCCCCAAATCCACGTAGTCGGAATTCTCCCGATCAGTGTATTTTCGAGGACCAGAAGTTCATTTGACAAAATGGTTCAAATGGCTCTGAGCACTATGGGACTTAACTTCTGAGGTCATCAGTCCCCTAGAACTTAGAACTAATTAAACCTAACTAACCTAAGGACATCACACACATCCATGCCCGAGGCAGGATTCGAACCTGCGACCGTAGCGGTAGCGCGGTTCTAGACTGTAGCGCCTAGAACCGCTCGGCCACCCCGGCCGGCTCATTTGACAAAAATCACACCTTCTCAATACCCTTTTGTCGCAAGGAAAAGTACTTTTTAGGTAGGCACACTGGAAACCGACATTCTAAAATAGATTACATTCACTGTTAACAAATTCACCATTAAGACTCTAGCTTTCTAGATAAGAAGAAAACCATTTTGTCTCAGAAAACCACAGGAGGTAGAAAGGTAAATCAGCGACAGGAATTACAGGAAGTCTGGGAAGTTGGTCTTTGCAGAAATGAAACGGTTATAAGGTTAACTGCGTTAACTGAATTTTCCATCGATACTTGGCAGAACTCGATAACACTACTAAAAAGGAAAAATACTTCCAAATTTTCTGCAAAATTATATTTATTTGCTCAATAAAATTAAACGACGCCGGCCAACAGCAATCACTCAGTAGTTACAAAGCCTGCTGCAAAATTGGGTACATTGCAAAATTTCAGCCAATCTTGCAAAAAAATTAATGTTTCGCAACTACAGATCTGCATTTTATATTACCACCAACGTGCCAACACTTTGGCACAAAGCGGTGTGCATAAAAATCATTTGCAAGCAGTCTGCGAAAGTGTATACTGATCAGGCAGAGCTGTGGCAATTAGGCTATGTGAACATGATAGAAGCTGGCGATTAAGGAAGAAAAATTCGACCTCGGCACATCATATTTTAGCAGAAAACCATACACATCGTGTAGAATTTGATGTTTTAAATTCTGCCAAGAAAAAGCAGAAAAGTGATCCTTCTGGAAATGACATAGAATGACACAGAATTTTAAATCTTCACACTCAGTTCCCATTATCCGCTTTCTCAAATTAAATTTTAGTTACAAACACTAGATTCAAACAGTAAATCATCTTATTTCTCGTCATTTTTAAGTGTACCTCCATATAAAACCTTTGTTTTCCCCTTTTTAGTCAATGTAATTATTCTAATATTTTCCTATGTAAACACTTCGTCACTAAATCTTCTGTATAAATAACACACGTGTAAGTTGCACATCTCTTTTTAAAAGAGTAAACCGCCATTTTACTGCGTATTTTTATATTTATTCTTTGTACCATCCAGATTCGCTTTTATGCTATTATCAAGTACAATGTTAAAAGTTGTTAGACCATTATTAATTCATGTGAGTTAAGGCATTAACAGATATAACAGTAATGGTCTAACAACTTGATAATGAAAAAAAGGCCAAAATCTGGATGGTACAGAAAATAGATATAATAATACACATTCAAATGGTGGTTTACTCTTTTAAAAAGCATTGCATGACTGTGGGTCAGTGCCGTCGAAAACTTCTTAATGCTTATTTATGTTTGCGAAGATGGCCTAAGAAGCCGAAAGCCGATTCGTGGCCAAATAAATGTAATTTTGCAGAACATTATAAAGTGTTGTTTTTAATATAGAGTAAATATCCTGACTCCTTCATCAGAAGAAATTCACAGTGCTTGATGTTTAACAGGGCAGAGGCGCAGTGCTGCAGACCTCCCTTACTGCCGTACATTTGTTGCAGAATTTTGGGACACACTTGCCGCTCTACCACAATGATAAAGCACGTTTACAGCTGTGTGACGCAGTTTGCAGACGATGCAGTTGTACGCTAGGAAGCCACATCGCTAGAATATTGTTACGAAGTATAAGGAAACTCGCAAATGACCACCCGCTTGGTGTGAATACAGGCCTCTCACCTTAAAAAATGCAATTCAAAGCGTAAAAACAGGTGAAAGCCGCGATATTGTTAACAGTATGCGACTGTCGATCACTCTTTGGAATCAGCAACGGCCGTCAGTATTTGGGAGTACTTGCAGGGAGTATTTTAATGTGGAGCGACAGCATAAATCTAGCACTGAGAAAGGTAGGTGACGTACTGAGATTTATCGGAAACATACTAAATCCTTTTAACGAAGAAATAGTCCCAGTTTTGCCTAGGCGTTGTGGTGTTACAAAAATGTAACCACAGCATCATGCGTTTGAGCCGTGCTGCGGTTCGCGTTGGTGTTGTTTGTAAGTTTCCGTCCTCTGTTGGAGGCCAGACCGTATCGTTTAGTTGACACGGCTGCGGTTGTTTGTCTTCTTCTCGTATTGACTGGCGCCGCTTGGTTTCGCAAGCGTTGCCTGTCCACTAGTGGCAGCAGCGGCGGTTTGTCGATATGTAGTAACTGTGGCCCTATCTTTGGGGCGACGTGGTTCTTATTCCGGGTCGTGTCAGTGGGCAGTTCGGTAGGGAGACTCAGGAGGAGCCAGGTCCGCGCAGTGCCAGAAAACATGCTGGGACCATTGGTGGCGCGCATGGACTGCCGGATCGAAAGCCTGTGGTCATTAGGGTGCACGACCTCGTCGTAAACAAGATCCCCGGCATGTTCTCGCACTGCGCAGACCTCGCTCCTGCTGAGTCTCCAACGGAACTGCCCACTGACACGACCCAGAAGAACAACGACGTCGCCGCAAAGATGGGGCCACAGTTACTACATATCGATAATTGCCGCTGCTGCCACTAGCGGATAGTCGACGATTGTGAAACCAAGTGGCGCCAGTCAACACGAGAAGAAGACAAACAACCGCAACCATGTCAACCAAACGATACGGTCTGACCTGTCAACAACCATAAAAAAAAGCATTTAGATAGTGTTGTGGATCATGCAGTCGCTTACTATCAAATCTTCATATATGTCTCGTAATCACTACGAGGAGAAACTCGGACCTACGCAGAGTGGTACCGGGATATTTCTTACCGCTTGCCATGGAATGGTGTGGAATAGACGAGGAGGAGAATGATTCTACAATACCGCGTCCCCCAATGTCCCCTCTACCACACACCGTACGATATATTCTAGATGTACATCCACGTGTAGAGTTGGAGTTAGTGCTCCATCTCTAATGACAACGAGACAGTTTCGTAATTTTATGTGTCATCTTCAACTTGACATTGTTTAGTTTGTTTGCGGCAAATGGCTCTTTATAGAGTCCTTGACTACTGTGTCAGTCCCGCACGTCTGGCCGTCCACGCGATCGCGTCAGTGCTAAGAGCTGCAGTCCCTGGGGCAGTGGTTAGCAGGCGGCTCGTCGGCCTTGCCCGTACGTCGCTAACCAGCCCGCGGCTCGTGGACAGAGGGTACGCGCTGGCCCGGCACACAAATGGTTCAAATGGCTCTGAGCACTATGGGACTCAACTTCTCAGGTCATCAGTCCCTTAGAACTTAGAACTACTGAAACCTAACTAACCTAAGGACATCACACAGATCCATGCCCGAGGCAGGATTCGAACCTGCGACCGTAGCCCCGGCACACATCGCTAGCAGGTAGCTCCCTCGCTGTCTCCATTACTCTCTTCCAACAGGCGATTATTCGCCTCCAGCATACTGTCTAAAGTGAGCTTCAAAACAGGATTTTTCATTTAAACGCCAGTAGTTTCCTCTTCAGTAAACGCCTATACCTCAACCGAGTACATATCTTCGAAGCAACACATTCACAAAAAAATTGCGTGCTACTCAGGACTCTCCCACTCTTTTCTAGACACAGTATTAATCATTCGTCTAAATTCGAAAGATCTGTCGAAATACGAACAGGAACGGGTTCTCCCTCTTAGCACTGTAATTCAGACAGCGTTTTGGAGGAACTGCAAGCCTCTTTTCACTGAAAGGATTTTCTATATTTTCACAGGAAACCTATGCAGAAGCTGCATGTAGTTCTCTTGGACAAGGTGCTCCGCGCTTTAACATATGCGCATTTATTACGGGCTAGGAGAAGTCTTATTACCACCACCATCTCTTTACATTCCATTTTTACCATACGCGAATGGATATACTGCAGTTCATACTATTCTTACTTCAATTCTTCCATTCGTTTTTTAGTACATAGTAAATTAAATCTCGAAATAATCTCTTAAAAGTACGAACTGAGACTTGTACGGCGCCTCAGTAGGTATCTGCTACGTGGTAGAGGTACCACGGACAATACGTCATCATTAAATCGAAAATTAACATAGTTCGAAAGTGATGTTTGAGCAACCCGCTCTTCTATATTTCGCGGCACTCACCACAACTTCCTTCATTTTCATACTGTTGGACGACTAGTTTTTTCAAAGGGATAGTCTACGGAAAGCTAAAAACAAACTATCCGAGACAATAGTTCTCTAGACTACTGGAATATAGTATTGGAGGAATAATACACTCCTGGAAATGGAAAAAAGAACACATTGACACCGGTGTGTCAGACCCACCATACTTGCTCCGGACACTGCGAGAGGGCTGTACAAGCAATGATCACACGCACAGCACAGCGGACACACCAGGAACCGCGGTGTTGGCCGTCGAATGGCGCTAGCTGCGCAGCATTTGTGCACCGCCGCCGTCAGTGTCAGCCAGTTTGCCGTGGCATACGGAGCTCCATCGCAGTCTTTAACACTGGTAGCATGCCGCGACAGCGTGGACGTGAACCGTATGTGCAGTTGACGGACTCTGAGCGAGGGCGTATAGTGGGCATGCGGGAGGCCGGGTGGACGTACCGCCGAATTGCTCAACACGTGGGGCGTGAGGTCTCCACAGTACGTCGATGTTGTCGCCAGTGGTCGGCGGAAGGTGCACGTGCCCGTCGACCTGGGACCGGACCGCAGCGACGCACGGATGCACGCCAAGACCGTAGGATCCTACGCAGTGCCGTAGGGGACCGCACCGCCACTTCCCAGCAAATTAGGGACACTGTTGCTCCTGGGGTATCGGCGAGGACCATTCGCAACCGTCTCCATGAAGCTGGGCTACGGTCCCGCACACCGTTAGGCCGTCTTCCGCTCACGCCCCAACATCGTGCAGCCCGCCTCCAGTGGTGTCGCGACAGGCGTGAATGGAGGGACGAATGGAGACGTGTCGGCTTCAGCGATGAGAGTCGCTTCTGCCTTGGTGCCAGCGATGGTCGTATGCGTGTTTGGCGCCGTGCAGGTGAGCGCCACAATCAGGACTGCATACGACCGAGGCACACAGGGCCAACACCCGGCATCATGGTGTGGGGAGCGATCCCCTACACTGGCTGTACACCACTGGTGATCGTCGAGGGGACACTGAATAGTGCACGGTACATCCAAACCGTCATCGAACCCATCGTTCTACCATTCCTAGACCGGCAAGGGAACTTGCTGTTCCAACAGGACAATGCACGTCCGCATGTATCCCGTGCCACCCAACGTGCTCTAGAAGGTGTTAAGTCAACTACCCTGGCCAGCAAGATCTCCGGATCTGTCCCCCATTGAGCATGTTTGGGACTGGATGAAGCGTCGTCTCACGCGGTCTGCACGTCCAGCACGAACGCTGGTCCAACTGAGGCGCCAGGTGGAAATGGCATGGCAAGCCGTTCCACAGGACTACATCCAGCATCTCTACGATCGTCTCCATGGGAGAATAGCAGCCTGCATTGCTGCGAAAGGTGGATATACACTGTACTAGTGCCGACATTGTGCATGCTCTGTGGCCTGTGTCTATGTGCCTGTGGTTCTGTCAGTGTGATCATGTGATGTATCTGACCCCAGGAATGTGTCAATAAAGTTTCCCCTTCCTGGGACAATGAATTCACGGTGTTCTTATTTCAATTTCCATGAGTGTATAACGAATGCTACACCGTTTAAGCACTGGAGCCTTGCTCGGGAGGAGAGGTGTCCGAATCCTCGTCCTGCCACTTTGATCTATATGTTCCACTGTTTGCCTAAACGATTTATTAATTTGCACAGAATTACCTCGAAGAAAAAGACTTTCTTCGCAGATAGTAACAATCTACACTTCTTGTGGTACCCTTAGGCTGTTAGTGCTGGATAGATCTTTATGACAATACTAACAAAGTTATTTTGGTGTGTGCGGCTACTGTAATACTTTAGGAACAAGGAGCTCTTAGTTCACGAGGCACGAGCGTTATAAATACAAGTCAGCATCTCCCGTAGGCGGTGCCTGGAATAACTGCACCCAGCGGAAATCACGCAGGACACTCAAACGCGCTGAGCCTGTAAACGACGCAGAACGCCGGCGCCAGTGACCTTTAACTATATTCTGAGTTCCAACAGGCAATATACTACAAAACTGTAGCCTTTACTGACTTCGAACAGAAGAGGCGAATATATGACGCAAATGGAACTATCACGTCAATATTTTGTAGGAAAATAGAAGACTTAACTGACACTTCAGATATAACAACTGTTTGAAGACATTCCTTATAAGCAGTTTCGAAGAATAAAGATACGGACTTAAAACAGGTGAAATTACTTTGAAAAGTAATGTAAATAGGGTCTCACATCGGTTGGTGATGACAGATAATTAGCTGTGTACTAAGAGTATTATAGAATAGCATTCATCGGCAAGTTCGGGTCGCACACATCTGCGAAAAACACGTTTGCCCGCGCGCTTCAAGGAAGGAAGAGTTCAGCATGTTGCAAGGAAATAACTAGCGGCGGTCATTCCGCTTTTGACACGGAGCGAGGCGGTGCAGTGGTGGGACACTCGACTCGCATTCGGGAGGGTGGCGGTTCAGGTCTAGGTAATGCCGTCTAGATTTACGTTGTCCTGGTTACCGAACATCGCTTTAAAGGCCATGATGCGGTGGTTACTTTGAATAGGACACAACCGATTTGCTTCCTCATCCTGGAATGTGCTCCGTCTATAATGACATCGCCGCCGAAGAGACGTTAAACCCAGTTCATCCAACGTTTGAGGACACGAATGAATTTTCACTAGACATTATTTCTGGGTGTGCAGTGCACTGAACAGCGCAAAGCCAACATTACAGTCAGCTCAGAAATACTACAACCTATTAATGTATTGAGGACGTAGAGAACAAGGTTGGCATAAGAGAGGAAATCGTGCCAGACTGCATCAAATCAGACAGGAGACTAACGACCAAAAAACATATTGATGCTCAGAGTCATGGTGTGGCGAATCGGTATGGCGTACGATCTACACAAGACGGAAAAAGAAACTGTTACATGCGAAGACCGAAATTTTAGTTTGATACCGTACATCCGATTTGCCAACACTGGAAGCAGCAGCTCCGCGCACACTACATCAGTTGCAGAGTGCAAAGTACAGGATTCCTGGGGCCAGATCGTTTTGCTGTTCAGAACGATAATATTCCACATTGTACCACGAATGTAATCTTTCGCGCATATTTCTGGTTTAATCTTTGTAAATGACTGGTATGTGGAACATACTTTCAAATGTGATCTCTCAGGTTGTTTGATGTTATAAATAATCGTGTAAATTGCAATTAATGCGTCTATCGAAACTTCGGAAAACCTAGTATACGGAGGTTCCAGTTTGAGCAACGCTTGGGAGCCGGTACTAAATTTCCGAAGAACCCGATTCACTAGGGCTGGCAAATGCGCTCCGGGAAACAAATCAGTACCAGTGAGAGTAGCACTCGCCGGTAGTCGAAATCGGCTATAAATAGCGGCACGACACTGACAGTGCTTCAGTCTGGTTGGAATTAAGACAAGTGATTACATAATTCTAACTACATATTTGGCGTTACGTATAGAAGACGACTGGCTCGGTAGTCGAAATATCGGACATAATAATGAAAACAACAGCTCGGCTGAATACCGGAACAGTATTTTCGAATGTCGTTAGGTCCCGCTTTTTCAAAAATAAAATTCGATGTTGGTTATTCAATCACATGCGAACATAATCCGGAGTTTTAATTACCTACCATTATTTTATTAGTTAATTTCACATATTGTTCAGCATGTTTGATTGAAGGTACAAAAAACAGCAGTGCCTACACATATTACTACAATAAAGTCTCCCGACGCGGTTTATGTGAAGGGTAACCTCGGTGGACGATTGTAGGGATTTTGATACGGTTATCGCCAATAGACTGATTTACAATCAAGGTTTTTGCACATAAACTGTTACCGTTATGCCAAATAAGTCGTCCCGCAACAGATACTTAGTTGCAGCCGTGAGAAGCAGAGCCGGGTCGCTAGCACCTACTAAAAATTTCACAGGGAAAAGTAGCGGTGTTCGTATGGTGCATCGAACTCACTATTGCAACGTTCGAGGATAATAACTAAGCAGTGTCTTTCAGTTGTAGATGTTTTATGTCAATGGGCATCTGTCTGCAGACTAAAAGGAATCAAAAATGGTTCAAATGTCCCTGAGCAGTATGGAACTTAACATCTGAGAAGGATCTGAAGTCATCAGTCCCCCAGAACTTAGAACTACTTAAACCTAACTAACCTAAGCACATCACACAGATCCATGCCCGAGGAAGGATTCGAACCCGCGACCGTAGTGGTAGCGCGGTTCGAGACTGAAGCCCCTAGAACCGTTCGGCCACAGCGGCGGCAGTAAAAGGAATCATGGAGTACATTTCAGTCAGTCAGACGGGGAGCAGATTTTTGAAGACATTGGTGCTGATGAACTATTCGCATTTTAGGAATATTACTCACATGCCATTGTTATAGTGCAAATTGTTGAGCGGCACTGAATTGGTAATCGAAGAAAGAGGAGATCGTATCAAAGAATACTAGCATCTTTTCTTTAATTGGCTGCGATGCAATACTGGAAAGGAAAATAACTTTAAAGACTATAAGGCCGCACTGTGCATTTTTGCGATGCACGATGAGGTATTGTATCGGATGCCTTTCTTGAATCTAGGAAGACGGGGTCTATTAATAATATTAATAATAATAATAATAATAATAATAAACACAAGCCAGAGGCTGTAAAATGGAAACCGCTGATGGGTTCGCATTGTCATTGCGTAGGAAATAAAGTTTGATCCCATACCCCACATGGCGACAGAGCTAGCACATGCACGCGTCGACAGTCGACTGCAGTCACTCAGTCGCGCTGAAAGCAGAGAAAAAGAGGCGTCAAAAGAAGAGCAACGGTGTATAGAGCGTTTTCTGACAGCAGAAGGAATGCAGGAAACGGAAATTCATCGAATAATGGCACAAGCACACGCAGAACACTGCATGTTCGCTGCAGTTCCGATGCTCGTCCCTCCTCTGGAGCTATGGCTGCCAGTTATTTCAGTGGTCTTCAGTGATGAGAGCCTCCACCTGCTGGACAACGGTATCGGTAATACGGTGTGCCGTTCCACATCGTGCCCCACTGGTCAACGACATCCACACTCCCTGGATTCGCTTGTGCCACTACTTGACACTTTCAACGAGATACAGTGTGCCCGCCGGCCGGAGTGGCCCTGAGGTTCTAGGCGCTACAGTCTGGAGCCGAGGGACTGCTACGGTCGCAGGTTAGAATCCAGCCTCGGGTGTGGATGTGTGTGATGTCCTTAGGGTACTTAGGTTTAATTAGTTCTAAGTTCTAGGCGATTGATGACCTCAGAAGTTAAGTCGCATAGTGCTCAGAGCCACAGTGCTTCATATACTTCCGCCATTCTTTCGTGGATTTCCGTTCCCCGCAATCCTTTCGATGCCAGTAAACGCACTATACCATATCGTTTTCAGCACTGCTGAGTGTAATGCAGTGTTGACATGTGCACCTGCCCGCTTTGTCGTCACGTGGGCGTGCCTCTACCGGCAAGTATGGAGCCTCGGTGCGATTATAGGGGCCACATCTTCTTCCGTTGGCAACGGCAATACGATCCCACTATCGATTTTCATTTTACACTCCGAGATTTATGTTTTTTATTTTTTTTAACTTATAGCTTTAACTTCTACCTTTATCTACATTTGTAAGATAACGTGTCTGAATAAAGGAAGCAATGTTCTACACGACTCTTTTTGCCCTAATCCGTCATTTGAGAGAAAACTTCGCAGACTCTGGTTCACTTCAGTTCAGGAGACGTCAACAGCCAGAGTTAAGCAAATAAGTATGTCAGCACGCAACACGTCA
This sequence comes from Schistocerca piceifrons, assembly GCF_021461385.2. Taxonomy (NCBI): domain Eukaryota; kingdom Metazoa; phylum Arthropoda; class Insecta; order Orthoptera; family Acrididae; genus Schistocerca; species Schistocerca piceifrons. The sequence continues at coordinate 575,214,897 of NC_060138.1, read as the reverse complement.
GCAGCCAACCGCCCCAAGGTTGCCTTCCGAGCGGCCGCTTTCCGAGCGAGGAACTGCGCCCGCCTGCCGCAGCCGCAGCTGCTCCGGTCTAGGAGCGCCAGAGCGACGGCTGCTGCACCGGACCCAGGCCACATGCAAATCACGTGCAGCTGCGGCTTTCTAGTCTCACTGTGCTGCCGTCACGGTGTCTGACCATCAGCTGGACACTTTCCGCACCTCTGTCCATGTTTCGCGAAGCGTGATTCACATGAGATCCGCTCTCTGGTGACTAAAAGGACAAGAAAAATACATCCTTAGGTGAAGAAAACATTCCACACAAACACCTGTATCCTGTGAGCAACGTACGGTCTGTGAATGGCCTTCTTAGTGTACTTGCCTCATCTTCCTCCGCTCCTATCAATTAACAAATGGAATGCGGGAAGTTGGCTCTGAGCACTATGGGACTTAACATCTATGGTCATCAGTCCCCTAGAACTTACAACTACTTAAACCTAACTAACCTAAGGACATCACACAACACCCAGTCCTTACGAGGCAGAGAAAATCCCCGACCCCGCCGGGAATCGAACCCGGGAACCCGGGCGTGGGAAGCGAGAACGCTACTGCACGACCACGAGCTTCGGACAATGCGGGAAGAAAGATTCGTGTTTCCCTTTCGGATGGTCCGGAATTTCTCTAATTTTAGCGTCGAGGCAATCACGCGAGATATACACGGTGACTTAGAAAGAAAGATTTCAGTTCTTTACTATGGGCCGGCCGCGGTGGTCTAGCGGTTCAGGCGCTCAGTCCGGAACCGCGCGACTGATACGGTCGCAGGTTCGAATCCTGCCTCGGGCATGGATGTGTGTGATGTCCTTAGCTTAGTTAGGTTTAAGCAGTTCTAAGTTCTAGGGGACTGATGACCACAGATGTTAAGTCCCATAGTGCTCAGAGCCATTTGAACCATCTTTACTATGGAAGACAGAAATATATTGCGCATGTCAGTGTCTAGAGAAAGGTTCAAAGTTCTATCAGACACTATATCGTAGATTCAACATGAGCACCATGCGTTGTTCGAGAAGCATCAAAACGGTAGTCCATTTGCCGCGCGGTATTAGCCGAGCGGTCTTAGGCGCTGCAGTCATGGACTGTGCGGCTGGTGCCAGCAGAGGTTCGAGTCCTCCCTCGGGCATGGGTGTGTGTGTTTGTCCTTAGGATAATTTAGGTTAAGTAGTGTGTAAGCTTAGGGACTGACGACCTTAGCAGTTAAGTCCTATAAGATTTCACACACATTTGAACATTTTTTGGTAGTCCATTTCATTCCACACCCAAATCAACAGGTCCCTGGTTACTAAATCGACAGCTTCAACAGCTCGATTTCTCAGCTCTTGATGACAAAGACTCTGTCTTTTATATACACTCACAGAAAAAAATCGCAAGGTGAGAGGTCTGGAGACCTGGGAGGTAAAAAGCAATGAACAAGATCCTGTTGTCTATCTCTTCCAATCCAACCTTGCAGAATGGTGTTGTTAAGACAGCGCCAGTGAGGCGGGGAGCCATCAAGAATAAGAACGAAATCGTTGCAATCTTCGTGATGCTGAGGAAACAACCAATTTTGCAGCACTTCCAGGTATGACGTTCCTGTCACGGTTTGCTCCACAAAAAAAAAGGTCCATAAACCTTGTGAACGGAAACGGTAGAAAACACTTTCAGTTTCGGTGAGTCTCTTTCATGTTCGATGACGACGCAAAGATTTTGTGACCCCAAAATTATGGCGGTTTACTTTATTCTATAGATGAAACATCGATTTGTCCGAAAATATGAGTCGTTCGGAAAAGGTGTCCTCTGCCTTATCGAGAAATGAAGTGCAATATTTGTATCTTCCTTTATGGTCGCTGGGAGGCAATTGCAGCAGTGGCTACAACTTGCAAGGCTTCATATGCAGGTGTCACTTTAGAACACGCCACACCGTTGTTTGAGGAAGTTGAAGTTCCTGACCTTCCCAGCTTGCGGACTTCCGAGGGCTCCGCGTGACAGCATCTCGGATATGCTCGACGTTTCCATAAGACTTCCGTGCCCGACCAGTAATCTTATCCTTGTATGTGCATCCAGCTTCCAAGAATATTGTACGCCGGTCATACATCTGCTTGTGCAGAGGCGGGTTCTTGCTGAATCGACGGCGGAGTGCTCGTTGCACTTGAGAAATGGATTGACTACCCGCAAATTCCAACACGCCAAATTATTTCTCTTGTGGTGTAGTCGAAATGTTGCTACAAACAAACAAATCTGTTCTTCATTTTTGAATCACACGGTACCGGTACATTACAGAATGGCTCAAATGGCTCTGAGCACTATGTGACTTAACTGCTGAGGTCATCAGTCCCCTAGAACTTAGAACTACTTAAACCTAACTAACCTAAGGACAACACACACATCCATGCCCGAGGCAGGATTCGAACCTGCGATCGTAGCGGTCGCGCGGCTCCGGACTGTAGCGCTTAGAACCGCTCGGCCACTCCGGCCGGCTGGTACATTACAGCGAACAGTATGTTTACTGACTCATTTTGGGAAGTGGGCTCGCGGAAGTTCGTCTCTTCACGGAGTACGTCGCCTCCCACACAGCAGTCTGGTGAGCACTTCCGTGACACTGTCTCGCTGGCGGAACTAATTAGTGACAAATAATGGAGCATATCTTCTAATCTTTTCTGTCTCTTCCACCACTCCACCTTCGTAAGGGTCCCAGACTGGCGAACAGTTGGTCGAACGACGATGTTCAAAGTAACTCTTTCGTATCTAAATTACACTTCCTTAGGATTTTTACAATAAATCTGAATCATAAGTTTGTTTAACTACTGGAAGAGAGCCACGGAAACTTTTAAAAACATTAACTGTAGAAGTTTTAAAGACAGACGCAATTTGCGAAAGCCTACTTGGTGAGAATTCTGGATAATTATGGACAAAACATATTTGTTTTCCATGAGTTATCTCTCAGCCACCAACTAACTCATAACATTCAACAGTTCTGCCACTCCTCATCGTTCTCATTAAAACGATAGTCTGTTACATGCAGTATCAAGTCACGTGCACAACATATTTACTGGGTTTTAACCGAGGTCTTAATATTTTTGTCAAATAATACATCCTGGTTTAGTATCCCCGCCAGCAGACATCGATCTAGATGCACATGGGCTGCCGTGGGTCTCGCGGCAGAGTATTTCGGAAAGGTATCAAATGGGCGCACACCAAGCGTCGTATAGACGGAACCCCTGATCCAGGTGTTTAACTTCTGGCGGCGTAAAACCGGGCCAGTCACTTATTACGCTGAGATTGACTAACACAGACCTCGCTTTCGCTTGGTTCTGGTCATTCGCAATGGTCGCGTTTTGTGTTTCTTTTTCCCTGACAGTCTCTACGTAGTGTTGGGACCCTGCTCCCCCACAGATTGATCCGCGCGTCGAGTCTTTCCTCTTCCAGGATCCACCTCCCTGTCTTCCGGGTCGAGCACGTACCGGCGGTTAAGGTAGTGACTTTTGTGTGGACAGGACGATGTGACGCCATTGTTGCGCTAGTGCAGGTACTGGGAATATTTTTACAACGTACATTGCTTTGGCCATATTTATATAAGAATTTCTAAGGCACTTATAGAGAACTACCGCGATTAACTTCGATATCATGAAGTATTTTTCTTATTTTTTGGCAACATGCGCTCATATCTAAAAAATTAAGGGACCTTCGAGGTCCAATAAAATAACGCCCCTGTGCGGATTAATCTCCAATGGGACTACCATAGCCGGCCGGTGTGGCCGTGCGGTTCTAGGCGCTTCAGTCTGGAACCGCGAGACCGCTACGGTCGCAGGTTCGAATCCTGCCTCGGGCATGGATGTGTGTGATGTCCTTAGGTTAGTTAGGTTTAAGTAGTTCTAAGTTCTAGGGGACTGATGACCACAGATGTTAAGTCCCATAGTGCTCAGAGCCATTTGAACCATTTTGGACTACCATATGGACATGTGACGTACATTGTACGCCAGCACTAAACCATTATTGTGTCTGCAACATTCGTTGTGCAGAGCCCCTGGTTATAGTAGCTATAACTGCGTGTTTGCATATTTTGCGTAACTATTCAACTCGCAGAATGACACAGTTAATACATCTGGATGAAATTACACGCTGGCAGCTTAGCGTGAACCCAGTCGGCGTTGGCTGGGCCGTCACTTCGTATCACGAGTGTTCCGGAGACCGCGTTTCTGGTAACACCTAACGCTAGGAGCATTATGATAAAGTTTTATATGAATCCAAAACAGCATGGCACTTTTCCTGAGTCACCCATCCATCAGATCGTATATTGTCGGCATCGAGAGGGTGATCTGCACGCTCAGTGGCCCATCAGGTGCATCGCCTTAAGTAGCGGCACTGCGTTTTCCGGGAAACGTTTTGTCTCACCCAGCAAGAGAGGGGGCAGGAACAATGACTTAGAGTCCTGTTTTCATATGAGTCATGGATTAGACTGGAGTGTGATTCTGGCTGCCTGTTCATCTTCATCCCTCTGAGAGGCTGTTCTCATCCTTATAATACTGTGATGGCACTACGTGCGCTACTGAATATATTTCCTAGAAGAAATGGCGGCTGCCGGATTGATGGGCTCAATGCTGTTACAGCAAACGTTATGTGATATGTGAAAAATTAATAGGAGTCAGACTATGAAGCGAAGCTTCTAGTGTATGGAGTGACGTAGAACAGCACTAGAGTCGTTTTGTAGCGGCTTTCGGTAATCGCATATACACTGACGGAAGAAAATCGCAGCGCCGAAAAGAAGAATGCAATCAATTAGCGGTCGTGAACGTTAGTTACCTTTAAGACTGGACTTGGTGAGAGTGTATTTGTCAACAATATCTTTAAGGCGGCAAAGACGCTATTACCAACACCTCACTGAGTTTGAACGCGAACATGTAATAGGTCTAGGGAAGCTGGATGTTCCTTCTACTATATTGCAGAAAGACTTGGCAGAAATGTAGTCTCTGTACATGAATGTTGGCAGCAGTGGTCACGAGAATGTGCGGTCGCAAGAAGACCGGCCTCTGGACGGCCACGTGGCGCTAACGACAGGGAAGACTATCCTGTTCGGTGTATGGCTCTCGCGCATCGTACCGCATCTGCAGTAGCAGTACGAGCAGCAGTTGCCACTGCACTGACACGACTAACTGTTCCAAATCGGTTACTTCGAGGACATTTCCGAGCCAGACACCCTGTAGTGCGCATTCCACCGACCCCAAACCACCCCAATTTGCGATTTCAGTGGTGTCAAGTGAGAACCTGTTGGAGGGAGGGGTGGAGGTCTCTCGTATTTTCTGATAAAAGTGGTTCTGCCTTGGTGGCAATGACGGCAGTATGCTGTTTAGGAGACCAGTTTACGGCCTGTAACCAACCTTTCTGATGCTAGATACACTGGAACTACACCTGGAGTTATGGTCGGGTGTGCGATTTTCGTGAATATCTCACGCAACCTAACTGCAAATTTGTACATCAGTCTGGTGATTTGACCTGTTGATCTACCATTCATGAACAGTATTCCTGCGGGAGGGGGGCGTTTCCAACATGATAACGCTCTCCACATACCTCTGTTGTAACTCATCATGGTCTCTATAGTGTAGATATGTTGTCTTGGCCTGCTCGATCACCAGATCTGTCTGCAATCGAGCACATATGGGACATCATCTGACGATAACTCCAACGTCGTCCACAAACAGCATTAACCGTCCCTTTATTGACCAACCAAGTGGAACACGCATGGAACTCTATGGCACAACCTGACATCCGGCACCTGTACAACACAATGCATGGACGTTTGCATGTTTTCATACAACATTCTGGCGGTTACATCGGTTATTGATATTTCAATGGCTTATCTCTCGTTTACATTAATCTGTGATCTTGCAATATTAATCACTTAAATATGTCACCCAGAAAAATGTATTCCCGACATTTTATTACTCTAGATTAATTACTTTTTGGTGTTGCGATTTTTTGACGTCGGTGTAAGTGAGCTCTGCCACAGTAGAAAAGACAGGGATGACTCAGACACCATGCAGCCGCTCGCACGGCAGAAAGGAAACGCGCGTGTAAGTGTACGAAAAATCAAGATCAAAGGTATGTCGCTCTCCTTAGCCCTTGCAAGTATCGACAGCTCATATATCCTGACGAGAACATTGTGCATTCAAGACAACACGGGACGTCCCAGTTATCTTGACAACGGCAAATAACTTTTTGTCCAGAAGTAAAATACAAAATGTGTCAAATGTTATTTAGCTGCGGGACATTAAGCAGAACGATTTCCTTTCTTGTAATAATCTATTCTCCCAACAAGACCTGATTTAAAACGTATCATAGTGTACCATTCTCGGAAACATGACGTTATTAAAAACGAAACACAAAACTGATTGACTCACTTGTAACTAGCACAAATATAAATTTCCACTTGGTAAAGTAAACAAACAAACAAGGAAAATGAACAGCAGTCGTTATGTGTCAAGCGTCTTCAAACAAAGACTTGTGCGTACAGTGTAGATCAATGAAGAAAAGGTATCACTGATGTTCATCTACGGGGAATATAAGTTGGCAGAGCAGTAATGAACGGGGTGCGTTTCCCTTGTGTTTCCATTTGTTTACTGTCAGGCAGTCATGCTGGTTAACTTCCCCTCGTAGCTAAACGACGTTTGTTTACTACACTGTTAAGCTCTGGACAGAAAGTGTTGTCTACATCAAGATGTCGACGGAGGAAATTTGCAATGACATAATTCACCGTCATGCCACCGGACTAAAATTTAAACACTCTGATGGACATATGGGTGCTGTGACAGTCGCCCATGCTGGATTCGGTCTCCGGACATTGCGGGTGTTTGAGCTCCCGTTCGAGGTGCCTCAGGATGTGGTCATTGCCGCTTTTCAACCATATGGCACCGTTTTGGGCCACGTCGCGGGGAAGTGGCAAACATTTACGACCTACCCCGTATTAAATGGCGTCCGGCAAATAAAAATTGAACTGACGAAACATGTCCCATCGTACCTGCTGATTGGCGGTGTGAGGGCCATCGTCATGTACGATGGACAGCCACGAACGTGCGCAGGATGTGGCCAGGAGGGACATGTACGCTCCGAATGCTTTCACCGCCGTTTAATACAGACACCGTTACGTGAAGAGACCCAGGCTTCGACGGTCACATCCTTACCTATCACCTACGCCAAGGTTGCATAGGAGCCGGTCGTACCAATCTCGATTGCGCCAGCAGCATCGTCAACACCACCCGCCGCAGCACAACACGCTGACGACACAAGCACGGCGTCGCCTCCAGTGCTCGTTTCAGGACCGTCCGGGTTGCAGACCGAAACCGATGTTCCTGTTGGAACCATGGACGTCGACCTCGGTGTCGTGCCGACGTCTGCCTTTGTCCAGACAACATCCGTACGGCCCTTTGCCGTTACAGAGACATGATAGCATTAGCGCATTATCAGCGTCTCCCTGGCGCCTTGGCTTCACTGGACTTTAGCCAGGCTTTCGACCGTGTTGACCACTTCTATTTACGGACAGTTCTTCAGCATATGGGTTTTCCTGGCGGTATTGTCACAGTGGTTATGCGCCTGTTGAGTAGTGCAACCTCTAAAATCATGTACAATGGTCGCCTTACACCACCCCTGGTCATCGCACGATCTGTGCGGCAAGGCTGCCCTCTTTCCACGATTTTGTATGCTTTCGCCTTGGAACCCCTGCTCCAGGGGATGCGCCAACGTTTGGGAGGTATGGCTGTGCACGGCCACCGTTTTTGTTGTACAGCCTACGCAGACGACATAGTACTGTATCTGCGCAGTGAAGATGAAGTACGAGCAGCAATGACATGGGTGGCGACTTACGGCGAAGCTTCGGGGAGCTGCCTCAATGTGTCAAAATCCAAGGTCCTGCTCATTGGTGACGGCTTGCCGGAGAGATGTGCCGCCCCCCTCAGTGTCGCCGCCACCATACGGTGTCTTGGACTTGATTTCACGGCAGACCTGTGCCGCTCATCGACTATCAATGGTAGACGCTTGCTACAGACAATCAGAGAAAATCTCGACGTTATCCAACGCGCGCAATACGTGAACATGTATCATGCATCCCGTATACCACACGTGGCTCAAGTACTATCAGTCCCAAATCTCCTGGCGCGACGACTGTTGATGGCTTTCGGCTCCTTCGTCAGCTCGGGGATGTTATTCAAGATGCAGTATGAATCCCTTGCACTTCCACGAGATCGTGGCGGGGTGGGACTCATCCACGTGCCGACTCGTGTCAAGGCACTATACGTCAGCTCCCAACTAAAACTTGGGCATCGTTTCCCGCACAGCCTTACTAGCCTCCTGCTTCACAACTTTGCACCGGCCTCCCTGTCCGCCCCAGTACTGGTATCGACCATTCCAACCCCCTTTTATTACATCCAACGATTTTTCCTGGAGTTCAGTTATATCTACCGGTCCTTAACACTTATACGTTTGTACCTCACGAAAACAGTCTCCGAATTGTTACAACAGTGCCGCCCGTCCAACCCCATCGAACGTCAGTGTCCACACCACGTGTGGCGACACATATGGAAGGCGATTCATGCGCGTTTTCTCGAATCAGACGTTCAATCAGCGTGGTACATCACCGTGAATGGCAAACAAGTTAACCGAGATCGTCTGCACCGCATCCATCTCGCCGATTCACCCCTCTGCACCCACTGCGGAGTGGATGACACGGATGTCCACCGGTTCCACTGTGGCACAGCGTTCGACGTCTGGACACTTGCGCGGAGAATTTTGGCGTTTCTTACTCGCCAGACACCGGCTCAGATCGACGTCCACATGCTTTTGTACCCCGATAAGACTTTCTACCCCTCCGCCAAAACTCACTCTGTGAATTGGATCTGTGGCCACACGATCCGCTATCTTTTTACTTCTGGCGACAAGTCTACGCTATAATATTGGACTTACCTCAACGAACGACACTGCGTCCTGATACGCAACCCACGCTATAAGCAATATTTTTCCAATTTCTTACGGAGCACTTTCGATGACCCACCTAGTAGCTGGAACGTCCAAGCCCTGAGAAGCTGAAAACTGTATAAACCGAACGGAACTGAATAGATCTGCTACCCAGAACCCACGCCTACGCCATGAGAAGACACATTTGGACGAGCTGACATGCTGTAGGCGGGGACACTTCAGGAGCTCCTGTAAGAACTGGTCTTTAACTACAAGTCGCACGACGACTTAAAAAAAAAAGTTTCCTTAATTATTCCTCGTACTATGTTCTTAAAGGAAAACGAAATTTGATTTTGGCTTTGAAGAACTTCTTTTGTTCCACAAGATTGCTTCTTCGCCAATAAGACGGATGAGACTCATTTTGATTACTGGAAGGAGAAACCAGTATAATTGGAGTCTTTGTTTCCTTTTGAAAAAAAAATAAAAGAAAACTTTTCCTTGGTTATTCCTCATAATTTGAAAAAAAAAGTATTCCTTCGAGTGAAGAGTTTAATTTATTTATTTTTGCAAAGTTATGAAAAAAAAGTGGTTAGCGTGAGCAGCTGCGGAACGAGAGGTCCTTGGTTCAAGTCTCCCCTCGAGTGAAAAGTTAATTTACTTTATTTTTGCAAAGTTATGGAAAAAAAGGGGTAGCGTCTTTGATTCATAATCAAAATGTCTTCGGTCCCGGGTTCGATCCCCGCCACTGCCTACGTTTTGATAAATTATCAGCATTGGCGGCCGAAGACTTCCGGCATAAGAAGTCAGCCTCATTCTGCCAACGGCCTTGTCAAAGAGGGCGGAGGAGCGGATAGAGGTTCAGGGCACTCTCTTGTCCTAGGGGTGGGAAATTGCCCCTAAAGGCGGAAGAATCAGCAATGATCAACGACATGAGGATGCAGAAGGCAATGGAAACCACTGCATTAAAGACATGTAACGTGTATCCACAGGCCATGTGACCTGTAATTGAAGAAGTGTCATGATGATCTCTCCATTGGCAAAAGACTCCGGAATAGTCCCCCATTCGGTTCTCCGGGAGGGGACTGCCAAGGGGGAGGTTGCCATGAGAAAAAGATTAAATAATCTACGAAAGGATAACGTTCTACGAGTCGGGGCGTGGAATGTCAGAAGCTGGAAGGTGGTAGGGAAACTAGAAAATCTGAAAAGGGAAATGCAAAGGCTCAATCTAGATATAGTAGGGGTCAGTGAAGTGAAGTGGAAGGAAGACAAGGATTTCTGTCCAGATGAGTATCGGGTAATATCAACAGCAGCAGAAAATGGTATAACAGGTGTAGGATTCGTTATGAATAGGAAGGTAGGGCAGAGGGTGTGTTACTGTGAACAGTTCAGTGACCGGGTGAAGTTCAAGACATTAGTCAGGAAGAATCAATACGCAAAGAAGTGGGATACGGAAGTACTAGGGAATGACGAGATACGTTTGAAGTTCTCTAACGCTATAGATACAGCAATAAGGAATAGCGCAGTAGGCAGTACAGTTGAAGAGGAATGGACATCTCTAAAAACGGCCATCACAGAAGTTGGGAAGGAAAACATAGGTACAAAGAAGGTAGCTGCGAAGAAACCGTGAGTGACAGAAGAAATACTTCAGTTGATTAATGAAAGGAGGAAGTACAAACATGTTCCGGGAAAATCAGGAACACAGAAATACAAGTCGCTGAGGAATGAAATAAATAGGAAGTGCAGGGAAGCTAAGACGAAATGGGTGCAGGAAAAATATGAAGACATCGAAAAAGATAAGATTGTCGGAAGGACAGATTCAGCATACAAGAAAGTCAAAACAACCTTTGGTGACATTAAAAGCAACGGTGGTAACATTAAGAGTGCAACGGGAATTCCACTATTAAATGCAGAGGAGAGAGCAGATAGGTGGAAAGAATACATTGAAAGCCTCTATGAGGGTGAAGATTTGTCTGATGTGATAGAAGAAGAAACAGGAGTCGATTTAGAAGAGATAGGGGATCCAGTATTAGAATCGGAATTTAAAAGAGCTTTGGAGGACTTACGGTCAAATAAGGCAGAAGGGGTAGATAACATTCCCTCAGAATTTCTAAAATCACTGGGGCAAGTGGCAACAAGACGACTATTCACGTTGGTGTGTAGAATATATGAGTCTGGCGATATACCATCTGACTTTCGGAAAAGCATCATCCAAACAATTCCGAAGACGGCAAGAGCTGACAAGTGTGAGAATTATCGCTCCAACAGCTTAACAGCTCATGCATCGAAGCTGCTTACAAGAATAATATACAGAAGAATGGAAAAGAAAATTGAGAATGCGCTAGGTGACGATCAGTTTGGCTTTAGGAAAAGTAAAGAGACGAGAGAGACTATTCTGACGTTACGGCTAATAATGGAAGCAAGGCTAAAGAAAAATCAAGACACTTTCATAGGATTTGTCGACCTGGAAAAAGCGTTCGACAATATAAAATGGTGCAAGCTCTTCGATATTCTGAAAAAAGCAGGGGTAAGCTATAGGGAGACACGGGTCATATACAATATGTACAACAATCAAGAGGGAATAATAAGAGTGGACGATCAAGAACGAAGTGCTCGTATTAAGAAGGGTGTAAGACAAGGCTGTAGCCTTTCGCCCCTACTCTTCAATCTGTACATCGAGGAAGCAATGATGGAAATAAAAGAAAGGTTCAGGAGTGGAATTAAAATACAAGGTGAAAGGATATCAATGATACGATTCGCTGATGACATTGCTATCCTGAGTGAAAGTAAAGAAGAATTAAATGATCTGCTGAACGGAATGAACAGTCTAATGAGTACGTAGTATACTTTGAGAGTAAATCGGAGAATGACGAAGGTAATGAGAAGTAGTAGAAATGAGAACAACGAGAAACTTAACATCAGGATTGATGGTCACGAAGTCAATGAAGTTAAGGAATTCTGCTACCTAGGCAGTAAAATAAAATAACCAATGACGGACGGAGCAAGGAGGACATCAAAAGCAGACTCGCTATGACAAAAAAGGCATTTCTGGCCAAGAGAAGTCTACTAATATCAAATACCGGCCTTAATTTGAGGAAGAAATTTCTGAGGATGTACGTCTGGAGTACAGCATTGTATGGTAGTGAAACATGGACTGTGGGAAAACCGGAACAGAAGAGAATCCAAGCATTTGAGCATGGAATGACCATACAAAATTAATGGTCAGTAAAGCAGATGCCGGACTGAGATTCATTGGAAGAATCGTAAGGAAATGCAATCCGAAAATAAAGGAAGTGGGTTACAGTACGCTTGTTCGCCCGCTGCTTGAATACTGCTCTGCAGTGTGGGATCCGTACCAGATAGGGTTGATAGAAGAGATAGAGAAGATCCAACGGAGAGCAGCGCGCTTCGTTACAGGATCATTTAGTAATCGCGAAAGCGTTACGCAGATGATAGATAAACTCCAGTGGAAGACTCTGTAAGACTCACAGTAGCTCGGTACGGGCTTTTGTTGAAGTTTCGAGAACATACTTTCACTGAAGAGTCAAGCAGTATATTGCTCCCTCCTACGTATATCTCGCGAAGAGACCGTGAGGATAAAATCAGAGAGATTAGAACTCACACAGAAGCATACCGATAATCCTTCTTTCCACGAACAATACGAGACTGGAATAGGAGAACCGATAGAGATACTCAAGGTACCCTCCGCCACACACCGTCAGGTGGCTTGCGGAGCGTGGATGTACATGTAGATGTTGATGTAGATATGGGCAGCGCAGTTTTAAAGTGTGCATGCGATCGCTTCAGGTCAAGACTGGAGGCTGTCATTGCCACTGAAGGGGGTAACATCAAGTAACTCATGAAAGATATCACTACTTAGATGTAAAAGGATTTTCATTTTCATTTGTATTTTGTTTTAATAAATTTGATTTTGAAAAGATGTTTATTTGTCCGGATTTAAGTGTCGCACCCTGTACAGTTCGGTGCACATCCTTGCTGCAGTCTTCATGTCGTAGGAGATGAGTCGTGGGACGGAGAGCGCTTGCTTCCTTTCACTGTGCGCCAGTTGCGAGCGCCAGGGCTGCTGCGCGGTGCGGGCAGCGTGCAGCGGCGCATCCAGGGCAGGGCGACCGCAGCAGCGGCTGCCGCCAGGATTCGGCGCGTCGGCTGCGGCGGCCGGCGGCCGGCAGGCGGGTTTTTTGCGAGCGGCTCAACCGGTATTCCTCGCAGGCCGGCGGGTGTCCCCTCGCAATTTCGAGTATCGGAGGTACGCGGACCCGGGCGCTCAAAAACGGCAGCGCCGGTCGGCCCGTTACAGCCGACCACTGACTACTGACTACTGGCCACTGACCACGCCACCTGCGGCCGCGCGTTCCTCTCGCATTTTTTCGCACGCGCACCGGGTGTGGATACCTGGTACTCGCCGGGAAGCCGCTACATCTGACAGCCACTCAAGATTTTTTCCTTCCAGTTATATAATACGGCTGACAAGGCAACTTCATAACGCTCATTTTGACATTAAGCGAATAATCGACCTAGTTAAACCGCTGGACGTTAAATTTAAACACTGCGATGGATAGCAACGAACGGATTTTTACGTACTATGCGTATACTGTGTAACAGAGCAGACGACTTCCCTCAGAACTACTGAGATCCTAAGGAGAGACAAACGTGAGAAAATTACTACAACTGATCTGCAAGATATGAGACCGGTGAAAATATCCTCAGACTTCAGAAAGAACGTAATAATTCCAGTTCCAGAGAAGCGAAGTGCTGACAGGTTTGAGTACTACCGAATCATCAATTTAATAAGTCATAGTTTGCAAAATATTGACACGAATTATTTACGCAACTGTGGGAAAGCTGGCAGAGATCGACACTGGGGAAGACCAGTCTGGGTTATGCAGAAATGTAGGAACACTTGAGGCAATACTAAACCTACGACTTTTCTTAGAAATAGCAAAGCACTATCGGACTTAACATTTGAGGTCATCAGTCCCCTAGACTTAGAACTACTTAAACCTAACTAACCTAAGGACATCACACACATCCATGCCCGAGGCAGGATTCGAACCTGCGACCGTAGTGGTCGCGCGGTTCCATACTGAAGCGCCTAGAACCGTTCGGCCACTGCGGTCGGCAGAAGATAACTTCAAGAAAGGTAAAGCTAGACTTGCAGAATTAAAGAAAGCTTCCGACAGTGTTCACTGAAATACACTCTTTCAAATGCTGAAGGCAGCAGGAATAAAATATAGGGAGCTAAAGGTTAGTTACAACTTGTTTACAAATCAGACTGTAGTTGTAAGAGTCTAAGAACACGAAAGGAAAGCAGTAGTTGAGAAAGGAGTGGGACATCCTAGCAGACTATCTCAGGCGTTATTCAATGTGTACACTGAGGAAGATATGAAGAAGCCAAGATAAAATTTAGAAAAATAAAAAAATTTGAAAAATAAAACCTTTTCCGATGACATCGTAAATCAGTCAGGGACGGCTAGCGAGCTGAAAGAGCAGTTAAATGCAATGAATAGTGTCTTGATAAAGAATTATAAGATTACTAACTAATGCATAACAAGGATAATTTAATGCAGTCGAATTAAATAGGACGATGCTGACGGAATTAGATTAAGTGAGACGCTAAAAGTAGTAGATTAGTTTTGGTATTTAGGTGGCAAAGTAACTGACGACGGCCGATGTACAAAAGATATAAACTGGAGACTGGATATAGTAAGAAAAACATTTCTGAAAAAGAGGGATTTCTTAACATTTGTAGGTATTTAAGAAACAGTACACGCCATGACAATGGCGTTTTCTTAATCTGCATAGAAACAAGATAAGAAACTGCTATTACTGAGCCGTGGTAAAAATTGCTATTTTGAAGAGCGCGCCGCAGCGCGTAGTGTGAAGCAGTCGCCCTCCGTTTCTGGCGGTGGCGCCGCTGTGTCGATCGCAGCTTTGGCGTCTCCCTCTGGTTGGAAAGGGGAAAGGTTGCCTGTTCACGTGCATTTAAGGGGCGCCACGAGCTCGCCAGTCAGTCAGTCTGGGTCAGTCTCTCGTCCCCAGCTTGCTAATCTGTCTCTCGTCCTCATTTATTAGGTAGTTAGTGTCTGTCTGTCGTTCGGAGTGCTAGTATGTCAGTCATTCGGATCAACCTTTAAGGCCGGCAAAATGAGAGTCTTTCCAATCCGCCAGTAAGAGAACTCAGCGAGTGGTCGCCCGGTCGGGATTTAGTTCCTGCATCTGAGTCTGCGCGTTAGGCCGCCAGTCTGCTCGAGTTTGCTAAGGCAATGGTCATTGGCGGTAGGATCGATCGGTTGATCGGTCGCTCACTGAGACACAAGATAACTTGTCCGTCTTGAGCGTCGGCCCATGTGAAGTCGCCACGTAAGTCCAGTGGGCCGCTGCGTATAGCGAGGGGTAGTGACTTCGCGGTCGACACGAGAGCAACAGGAGTCAAGCCACATCAGTCTGGCCGGTGCGAGCTGCGACGCCGTGAGTCGGTAGATCAGTGCGCCCTCCTGCGTCCGTTGAAGCGGCTGGCGGCGGACGGTTCGGGAGAGCGATTTGGGGGTGCTGCGCCAGGTCTTCTCGAGAAATCGCAGTTTATTAGAAGTTAAGTGATTGGTGATATGTTGTTTGATTTACTCTTGTTAAATTCTACTTGTTTTCTTGGTGAGGTCACCAGCCGTTTTGCTTTGCGGCCGTCCCACCGTTCTTCTCCGTTTGCCCATCCGCGGGAAGGTGGTTGTTTATAAATTGGGTGTTCTGTTTTTCCCTTGTGGAGTAGGGGCGGGTTAGAGCAACCTGCGGTTCGGGTTGTTCGGTAATCTCCCTATCAATCTACCGTACGTTAGTAACTGCCTCTGTCATGTTTGTCGGATTTGGTGTGTTAACGAATTTATTGCTTGGAGTGTAACGGCCTAATACCTGAAATATGTTTTGATCTTTGGAAACTTTGATAATATTGCCTATGATCTTGAGAGGCGGTATCTGTGTACTGTAGAGCATCTTAACTATTGTTTGGCCAACCCTGTAGAATTTTATATAAGATTTAATTTCATGGGCTTTTATTTAAATGATCATGTTAGTATATAAAGTAGCTGCCCTTTGACCGTAAGACTTTTCTTAGAAGTTAAAATCAAGTTGCACCTTCGGTGGCTTGGGGGGGGGGGGGGGAGGGGGGTGCATAGTTTGTGTGCTTGTGTAAATTGTTAAAACTCTTAGTTTAAAGCTATCTGGTGTGTTGCAGATTTGCACCAGTGTAGTCTTTCACAGGCTGTTGTGAGCGGTCGTAACTACGGCCGTGTCAAAAGGGACCGGCAAGGTTCTCTGCCCGAA
This sequence comes from Schistocerca piceifrons, assembly GCF_021461385.2. Taxonomy (NCBI): domain Eukaryota; kingdom Metazoa; phylum Arthropoda; class Insecta; order Orthoptera; family Acrididae; genus Schistocerca; species Schistocerca piceifrons. The sequence goes on along the minus strand of NC_060138.1, from coordinate 575,198,598 downwards.
AGCTCATACAGTGAAAAGGGACCGGCAAGGTTCTCTGCCCGAAAGCTCATACAGTCAAAACTTGTTTCTTTCTGCCTCTGAATAAACTGTAACTTCGATATTTAGAGGGTTCTTTCTGATTACAATTTTAAATCTGTTTCTTTAAAAAATGCTTTTAGGCACTATTAAAGTGAATAAAATTCTCATTTGTTAAAAGGAATTTGGTTATGATTTCATTAGTTACTCAGCAACTACTTCCATGCTTACACGTTCTTGATGAATCGCTAGTAAATAAAATAAATTCTTAAGAGTATTCTTTGAAAATAAATCACGGTTCAATTACGTATACTATTATAGTGGCGCTTATTATTTTACGCAACGCACGTCCGGCAACGACAGACACTGATGTCCCCGCAGCGACAGCTAGTAGTGATTTACTGTCTCCTGCAAAGCGTAGGCTTAGCGGCATTGGCTGTTCCGACGTTCCCAGCGGGTAGGTGTGGCGAGGTGACGTCACTAAAATCTAATTTAAATTTAAGCGTTAGGAAGTGTTTTCTGAAGATATTTGTGCCTTGTATGGTTTGGAAACGTAGATGATAGGCAATACAGAGAAGAAGAGAATAGAAGCTCTTGAAATGTGGTGCTAAAGAAGAAAGAAGAAAGCTGAAAAATGGACGGGTAGTCGGTAACAAATAAGAAGGTACTGAATAACAGAGAAATGTATGACTTAACTCGCCTAAAAGAAAGGAATGCTTCATAGTACACAACCTGAGGCATAAATAAATAGTGTGAGTGCATGTGTACGTTGTGGCGGTGAGGGGGGAGGAGTGGGGGGGGGGGGGAGGGAGATGGGGGGTGTTAAAAATCGTAGGTGGAGACCACGGCTTGAATAAAGTAGCCATGTTCAAATGAACGTAGTTTCGCGTCCCGGCACGGTTCACTATACTCTATATGACCCGTGTGGCGCACTCAGGACGTTAACGACAATGAAGGAGATAAGAGGGTTAGAGGGGATTACGTTACGGAAGGGTAATAAATCTCGTAGATTTGGCAGGAGTGGTTTGCTGAAGCAGCCAGTTATTACTTTTTTTTAACCAATTTATTGTTCTAACATACACATTTACTTAAGGAGTTTTGGTCCGATAGCTCATTATCAGAGAGTCAGATGGAGAAGGAGGAGATTAGTGTTTAGCGTCCCGTCGACAACGAGATCATTAGAGACGCAGCACAAACTCGGATTAAGGAAGGGACCGTGTCGGTATTTGCCTGAAGCGATTTAAGGAAATCACGGCAAACCTAAATCGGGATGACCGGACGCTGGTTTGAACCGTCATCCACACGAATGAGAGTCCAGTGAGCTAACCACTGCGCCACCTCGCTCGGTCAGTGTCAGATGCTTTCAATAATTACTAGAAAAGATCTCTGTCAGAGACAAGTTCTTGCACTGTGACTCGGTCTGCTACCTACTGGTCTCTTGGTCTAACTAATCAGTCATCAGCACTTTGAACTAATTCACCAATACTCAAGGGCCACATGGTCTACCATGAAAGAGACAAGTACTAAGCAGTGGCCTGTTTCTGCTATTCACTGAAATTCTTCTATTCTAACTATTTGGGAAAGGGACAGGCAGTCTCCGTTCAGCTCTATTTCAACGAATGCTGCAATCTGTCACAGAATCTGTCACCGTCTTCTCGTACTTAGAGTGACTATTGCTCCATCAGATGCTGCTGCGGAGCGTCACTGCCCTCTGGATACTCGGTGCTGACACTGCTACATACTCCGCAGTCTGCTGCTGGCTGTCCTTTTACTTCGTTGTTAATTGATACTAGGTGCACAGGTGAAAAATAGGTGAACTGATAATATTAGGAATGGGGAGGTTCTGCGCAGAATCAGAGAGGAGACGAATATGTGGAAAATATTGACAGGGAGAAGGGACAGGATGATAGGAAATCTGTTAAGAGATTAGGAAATGACTTCCATGATACTAGAGGGAGCAGAGGGCGAAAACTCTAGAGGAAGACAGAGATTGAAATAGTTCCAGCAAATAATTGAGGACGTAGGAGGACCAAAAGACTGATGACCTGAAGGAAACAAAAAAAAAAAAAAAGTGCACAGGGCCCTCTTCAGCACCTGTCTGAAAAATTTCCTTGGAACCTTCCGTGGACATGTGCTCACCTTAACGTTCGATTAATCGTCCTAAATTTCACTCTGGATTCTTCCATCAAACACGTCGGACATTTCCTCTTATTCCACTAACCTCGACCATCGGGGCCTTCGGCGATCCAGCCTTCTTAGAAAAACGTAGTGACCAGCTGCTTAGGGGAGCGTTCTTCTCCCGCTATCCTGTTTGACGCATCTATCACCTACGTGGGTCGGCTTCAGTATGGAACCCTGAGCACTCGTCTCGTTATGCTCTTAAATGTGATTAAAATTATTAAAATTTTCTAAGGTCGCAGCAGTAGGTTACTGCAATTATCCAGAGATGAAGAGGCTAGCATGGCGCAGACTACTGCGGAGAACAGCATCAAACCAGCCTTCCCTCTGAAGAAGTCTGAAGACAGCAACAACAAACAACTTGAAGAATACACAATTAAATTTGTAGGTAGTTTGGGCGGGTACATCGCGTGCATTTGGTACACATCTGCCTCCTCTGGCAGCAACAACGGTTCTAAAAAGTTCATCAGTCCCTAAGCTTAAACACTACTTAACCTAAATTATCCTAAGGACAAACACACACACCCATGCCCGAGGGAGGACTCGAACCTCCGCCGGGACCAGCCGCACAGTCCATGACTGCAGCGCCTAAGACCGCTCGGCTAATTCCGCGCGGCAACAACGGTTCTAACTCGGTTGGGTATCAGCATGGTTGACAGATACAGGTACGTCATTCTATACTGCTTGAACTCTGTGACAGGGTACATCATAGTAGTTGGCGAGTGGCGCTGTGGCAGTCTGCCACAAGCAAGTGATGACTTACGGGTACATTCGTCTTAAGGCTGCCGTCTAAATTACCAGCTATGCTAAGCAGAGGTGGTCATGTTGTGTACCCGATTACACTCCGTACCAGCACGCTACGTGCTGGGACCGTACAGCGGCGAAATGTATCTGGCAATGTGCATTGTAATCAGAGATTACATACAGGGATACGTCCACCGTGATTCTGACCCACAACCGTAACTCATATGAAGTGACGAGGTGGTGTGTCCAGAGTTGCTGGATACACCATTGTCGTCGAACTTCCCGCTGCTGCCGTGCAGTAGTGGTCACCGTGACGACAGTTAGCGATGTTCCAGGCGTCCGAGTGAATATTCGTCTTTCTGCAAACATTCCCTAACTTATCTGACAGGGCAATACGATCCTGCACGAATGAATGTATCTGTCCTCTCTGTCGCACCTGGCTATTGAAATCCTCTGTGGTGTTGAGTATGGGCCTCCTGAACTCAATATTTGGATGACAGTCCCGGGATCACGACCTACGCGAGCGCCAATATCGAGGCGCTGCACAAATATTCGGAGGGACTTTGATAAGATTTCAAAGTGATGCAAAGACTGGCAACTTGCTTTAAATATTGAGAAATGTAAAATTATTCACAAAACAAAAAAATTGGTATTTTATGATATGAGTGTGAAGTTTTGCGCAGGTGTTTTGCACAGTCTCTCTAGTATGCCTGTCTCGTGACGTCAGACTTGTTAGTTCTGTGTGTACTGTGAGCTCTTAAACAGATGCCTAAAAAATATTGTCTGTCGCCAAGTGCGAAGCTCCGGCTGACAGGTATCGCCTGATTTCATGGGGCCCACATGGCATGTCACGCATTTCCTTCTTCATGACAATTCTCGGCTGCACACTGCACTACGACGACGCTTCTGCAGTGTTTCCGATGGGAAGTGTTTGACCAGCCACCATACAGCCCGCAGTGGGCTGCCTCTGATTTTCAGCTCTTCGCTCACATGAACCGCTGGCTATCAGGACATCAGTTTGGCACGGTCAACGAGTTGTAGACTAGCGAAGGGAATTGGCGGAAATCAAAGCCGGCTGCCTTCTTTGACGAGGATATTGGAAAGCTGGTACCACGCTACGACAAATGTCTACGTCCGAGCGGCTACTAAATAGAGACTCAGGCAGAAAGTGTAACTAAATGTTGCAAATAAAACAGTTTTGATTTTCACTATGGCTTCCATTTCGCGACCGATCACTGGTTAGATAAGAAACTAGTCCTCGTATCTATGAGTCACTGTTTGAATCGGTTAACTCACAAATATCTGGGAGTAAAACTTTGTAATTATCTGAAAAGGAATTACCACATAGGCTAAGTCGTGAGTAGCGGAGGTGGTAGACATCGGTTTTTTGGTAGAATAGTGGGGAAATGCAACTGGTCTACAAAGTAGGTTGCTTACAAATCACTCTCGCGCCCCATCCTTGAATATTGCTCAAGTGTGTAGGATCCGCACCATATAGGCTTGTCAGAAGATACTGACCGTATACAGAGAAGGACAGTACAAATAGTCACAGGTTTTTTCGACCCGTGGGAGAGTGTCACTGAGATATTGAAAGAATTGAACTGGCAGACACTCGAAGACAAACAAAAACTATCTTGAGAAAGTCTAGTAAGAATGTTTCAAGAATCGGTTTTAAATTATGTCCTCAGGAATGTCCTACTACTCCCTACATATCGCTCCCATAGGGATCGTGAAAATAATATAAGATTAACTACTGCACGCACAGAGGCATTTAAACAATCATTTTTCCGCACTCCATGCGTGAATGGAACGCGAAAAAGTCCAAATAACGGCACAGTGGGACGTACCCTCTGCCGTGTACTTCAAAGTGGTTGGCAGGGTATAGAAGAAGATGTAGAGGTAGATGGAGATGTAAAAGCAGAACGCTAAATCGCGATGTCGACGGGCAACGACCCTATAACTTCAAGAAGGTGTACTCGTAATGAAACAAAGCAGTAGGCTCTGCCAGAAATATTGACTGTTAGACAATGTGTCTAATAGTGTCTTTTAATACGACAGAATGCGATCGTAGGCAATTTATAACACTTAAAACAGTTGATAATGGCACTCTGAAGCGTAAATCATGATTGTGTAAGTGTAAATGTAATACTGTAAATAAACAACAGTCTAATGGCGGTACTGACTTTAAAGAAATATATTATGACTGTGGCCCCGCTTTATGAAAAAAATCATGAGGTTGTCTCCACATCCATACACGTCCATCCGCTCACTACAATTTGAAATGAGGCTCGGCCGATTAGGCAACACGTTTCCAGTCATCGTCAGTCCAATGTCGGTGTTATGGTTCAAATGGCTCTGAGCACTATGGGACTTAACATCTATGGTCATCAGTCCCCTAGAACTTAGAACTACTTAAACCTAACTAACCTAAGGACATCACACAACAACCAGCCATCACGAGGCAGAGAAAATCCCTAACCCCGCCGGGTCGGTGTTAACGGACCCAGGCGACACGTAAAGCTATGTGTCGTGCAGTCATCCAAAAGCCCTTATCGATGACGTTTCGTTGAATGGTTCGCACGCTGACACTTGTTGATGGCCCAGCATCGAAATCTGCAGCAGTTTGCGGAAGAGTTGCACTTCTGCCACTTCGAGCGATTCTCTGCAGCCGCCGTTGGTCCCGTTCTTGCAGGGTCTTTTCCCGGCCGCAGCGATGTGGGTTGTTTCCGGATTCTTGATATTTTTCGTCATGTTATGAAATTGTTGATTAGTACCCACTATCCTCATGACAACGCGTGAAGCGCAGACGTGTTTCCCCATTTTGTCGCGGACTAAAATGGACTAAAATTTTACTTAGAGGTACCATGGATCAAGGTAGGCTGTTGTTGTTGTTGCTATTGTTCTTGTCACGCTATATGTTATGAAGGAAACGGTCCAAGGGTTCCAGATTTCAACGAGAGAGTCACAGACAGGTTCGCCAAAAAAGAAAAATGGTTCAAATGGCTCTGAGCACTATGGGACTCAACTGCTGAGGTCATTAGTCCCCTAGAACTTAGAACTAGTGAAACCTAACTAACCTAAGGACATCACAAACATCCATGCCCGAGGCAGGATTCGAACCTGCGACCGTAGTGGTCTTGCGGTTCCAGACTGCAGCGCCTTTAACCGCACGGCCACTTCGGCCGGCGCCAAAAAAGAAGGATGGACTCTCTCTATAAATATGCCTCTAAAGGAAATTCAACCCCATGAACGTGGTCAGGCTCATTTTAACGTAATTTTAGAACTACACAAATATTTTTAGGAATTTAAAAAAAAGTATTATTTTAGATGTAAATTGCGTAACACAGTAAAAGTAGTGAACCCCCAGTCATTTTAGGTATCAGCCTTCACTGTTATATGGTATATTTGAATGACTTAACACGAAAAAAGTGCTGCGCCAGGGCCGTCTATCGCCCATAGTTGTCATCTGCGTTTTATTACTGTAGGCTGCCTCACTGTACAGAAAGCACTAATCTACGACATGTGTCCGTACTCAGAAACCTGAAAACATGTTGTGAATCGATGGCTTTTTGAAGTGGTATGTTAGATTTCACGTACGTGTAGAACTTGTGCTTTGCGTAAAAAACGCTTCTCAGTTTTTCCTCACGATTCTTATAGCATAGAATATGATAATGGCATAAACGGAAACGGATGATGGTGAACGCAAAACGCAAAACAAAAAGCGACCAAGATGGAGTATTATATTAATTAGCGCTTTGTGATTGAGGGTTCATGTTCGGATTTCGTGTCTTTTATTGACAGATTTATACCTTCGCGGAGTAAGATATACCACGAAAGCGCAGCGAGAGTCTGACCATTCAACAGTCGACAGCGAGATGCCGGCTGCAATCTGTAGGTCTACTGTAGCGTGTGTGTGGCGCGTACTTCTCAGTCAGGCAGTGGCTAGCTGGACACACTGCTGCTCTATAATGGGCGGCACACACCAGTCGCTCCAGTCATTCCGTGACAGCGCCTGGCATTCGCCTGCCCAGCACGCCGTTTGCAAGGACTTCGCTTTCCGCACGACCTGCAGCCCGCCTCTGGAGTTTTTCCGGTGGAGTGCGACTGGCCAGAACGAGTACTTTCCTCGCGGCCACGCCGGCACTGCTCCCACACAGGCTCTCTGTCGCACTACATCACCGCCTGCGAGCTCACCTACTGTAACACAGTAGTGGTGCCGGGTCAGCAAACTTTTGCAAAGAGACCATACGTCACCACGTATCTTGTTGGGTTTTCAACGCTCTTGGCAGACTTGTAAATACTGTCATTTGTCAGAAAAATACAGAGCCCTTTTTTTATCTTATCTTGGACGACAAGTGCTGATTTTATTTTTACGCTGAATAGTTGCAGTTTCAGATCAGCGTTGCATCATAAGTTGGTTGGTAACAAAGAAGTACGTAGAGTTCCCAAATCGGCACTTATGTCTTATTTCACAAATTAAAAAATTATCTGTGCGCTTTTCATTCCACAACAAAGAATAGGTTTCAAAAGTTGGAAAGAAATTCTAAATAAATGTAAAATTTAATTCGGAGCTATGGTGCACCATTAAGTTATCAGAAACTGGAAGTGTGCGCCTATGTGTCTCACCTTCTTTGCTGGAAATATCTCCCGCCAATGGAGTTCGAACTAGCTTCCTCAGGGTCGGATGTCATCACATCACTGTGATTCAGAGAAGCCTGCCAAGGACGTTACTGTGATATTTGAACAGCAACCAATAAATTCATTTTATGGAAATTTTAATCGTGCATTCCATATATTGTGTAGCTGCGTTATTTTTGCCTTTACGTTCACATTTATATCTACACTTTTGCAAGCCACCGGAGGGTACTTTCTATATCATTGTAATTTCCTCCTTTCCCTTTTCCAGTCACGAATGGTCAGCGAGATGAACGGTTCCCGGCAGGTCTCAGTGTGAGCTCGAATCTCTCTTATTTTAACGTCGTGGTGTTCTGGTGAATGTACGTGGGAGGACGCAATATTTGGTTGACTTCACTAGGAACGTAAGCTCTTGGAATTTTAGTACCAAACCAAACCCTGATGTACAACCTCTCTTTCCTAAACTCTACCACTGGAATTTAATCAACGTCTCCGTGACGCTTTCACGCTTGCTAGACCAACTGCAGCGAAACGCACTGCTTTTCTTTGGATCTTCTCTATTTCTTCTAACTACATTGCCAACCAAAATCACAGGATCACCTTTTAGAAATCCCGTAACAGCCTCGTATTGAGGCGCAGAAGTTTGATACTTGGCTCAAAGGTGCTTACAACTTTCCTCTGCAATGGTACAAAACCGTGCTACACTGTGACGTCACCCTCGGCTCAGTCGCTCTCCAAACAGCAAGGTGTCGACAGACGCGAAGGACAAAAAATCGCTGCAGTCAGCTATAAGCTGGGTTAATGATGCCACACTGCCACCAAATCTCACCACAATTCTTTCCAACGCCACCGAGGGCTTGTCACACTATGAGAAGGTCGTCGCAACCCCTCTTACCCAGATTTTACACCTTCTGTTGACATCTCTGCGATGTAGGACAGAACCACGGCACCCAGTACTCAAATCACGCAGTTTTCTTATGGGTGGCCGAGGAAAACGTTTCAGACATACCGACGCTCAGAGTCGACACGGAAAGGCCTCAGGGAGTGTCATAAAGGACGTCAATTAAAAGCCACTCCTTTCCCTGGGTGTTGATTCCCACAGATTGAGCGGTCGAAAACGTCAGTTCGCAATGCGATGAGCAATAAGAAAATGTTCTTGACAACCTCCGACACTACTGACACACTCGGACGTTTCAACCCTTACCTAAGAACGTCGTGAGGCTGGATGTCCACTGAACATGATCCCACTCTTTTGGAGTGCAGCACGACTACAATTTCTGCTGTCCTGACAATTTGGAATCACTAGGGACCGTTCAAAAGCATTCAATGAAATTTGAACGTGATTCGCACAGCAAAATACACTTATGCTTTACAGCTTTCCTATTTTCCTCCCACCTATTTTTCGGCGTGATCACGCGGGAGCGTACCGTTATCATGTGCTTGAATAAACCGGCAACGGCTCCCTCTAAGACCCCGTCCGGAATTCGGGAACACATCAGTGCCACGCAAGCAACTTTGCTGAGCGCGTTACAAATATACTTGTCAGAAACTTACACACCAATTTAGCCTGGCGGCTGCTCTAGTGCCTCAATGTAGGCAAACGGCTCCCAACGGGTGTCGAAAGGGTTGTCTAACCTAAAGGGCTAGAGCAGCAGCCAGGCTGATATGGTGTCGAAATTTCTGAAAGTGCATGTCTAACGTGCTCAACAAAGGTGCGTCGATGGCATCCAGGATGCTGATGAAATGGGGGATCTTTATGGACCCTTTGCCGATCTATTCACTCACATGTTAATGCTGTACTGCAACGTGATCACGCTGGAAAACAGAAGTGTAAAACGCATAAGACCTTTTACTGCTTCGGGCCACATTCAGATTTCGTCGAATGGTTTTGATCGCTCCCCACTGGTTCAAAGCTGTACACAAGAACAAAAATTGCGGTCTCGCTGCCCTCCAAAACCTGCAATTACGTTCAATGCGATGCAGGACCACAATGTACTTAGAGAAGGGTTGAAACGTCCGGTTCTGACGTCCATCGCAGGGACGCCAAAAGAAGGGGTGAATGTGAGTAAGAGGGGCTGTGACGACCTTCTCATAGTGTGCCACGTCCTTGGCGGCGTTGGGCATATCGTTATGAGATTTGGTGCCAATGTGGCATCATTAACTCACCGTACAACTCACATGAACTTCTGTGTCCTTTTCTTCGCATGTGTCGACACCTTCCTGTTTGATACTTGACCGAGC